>NC_142939.1:20859759-20877259 GCF_046866305.1 Octopus bimaculoides | reverse complement strand
ATATACGCATATGATTTGATTCTACATAATTTTCCTGTATTACATATGTGACAGCAGCCTGAGGGCTGAAACGTATGAAAGGGTAAAAGCATGTATGCGTGTGTAATTGTGTGTTGTATATATATATATATATATATATATCAGCGTGTGTCTTTGTATCTGGGTTTCTCTCCCATTACACGTTGATAACAAGTGCTAGTGTGTTTATATCTCTTTGACTTGGCAGCTTGGTAAAGGAGAGCAATAGAATAAGTAACAGGCATAAAACAAATACAGTTTGATTTCTCCAGCAAAAAATTCTCGAAGGTGGTGTCCCAGTATAGTTGCAGTCTGACGCCTTGAACAAGTATGTGTGCATGTATGTATGTATGTATGTATGTATATATCTATAAATGTATAAATGAATAAATAAATTTTGAGTCTTACTTGCGTTATCCTAGCGTCTTCAAATTCTTTCAGTCCACTCCACACCTTTGTTCACCATCCAACTCGATCCGAAGCAAGGGTTTCTATATCTTCTGGAAACATTCCAAGTGACGCCATAGTAGTCCTTATGCCTTTCTTAAACCTAATTTTAGGTTTACATCAATAGCGTTTCCCCTCAGCAAGCTCACCATAAAACATCTGTTTTACACACACAAGCGCACACATATATATTTAAATACATAAATATATATATGTATGAACATATATATATATATATATATATATATATATATATATATATATATATATATATACGTGGGAGTATGAGTGTGTGTGTTTCGAGCTAAAAGTGGTTCTAGTATTGTCAACCTTATCGACCGCACATACTGAATGTGCATGTTATACGTATTCGCCGGTTTCGTGCCGTTTTACCACTTTGGAGACGAGTCCCCCTGGGTGTTAAAAGACTTGAAATTCATAGACAGTCGGAACAACTCGCCTCCACTTTCATTCAGGAGTGACGGATATTCATATTTCGTCATTACACACGCACACACACAAACACGTACACACACACACCCATACACACACACACACGCACACACACACACACATGTAACATGTATAAGCTTATCTGTTGGAGAGAATCTCAAGTGAAAATTCAATATGTAGCTAACGGAAAAGTATGAAAATATTAAGAGAAAGTTCCTAATATTATATTAACAGAAGCAGAGGTAATTAAGAATTTTGTGTGGAATTTCACACCAAGATAACTTTCTTTTCGTGGAGAGGTCAACGGATTGCTAGATATATTTAGGATGCCGAAGCAGATACATATGGCTGTCATTTTAACGCCCGCATTTCCCATTATATTACTTTGATGTTTCCAAAGCAATTAAATTGTGTCGGGTGCAATTAGTAAAACTAGGTCACTGCCTGTAGCGCTTTGCTTTCCAAGTTTTAATGTATTTGTAAAAGTACAATCTCTGCTTTGAATGTTTGCATTACCTTCCTTGAGATTACTCAATCGATTCGTTTGTAAATTTAAATGTCTCACTCTAAAAAGATTTTCTATTCGCATCAATGTCATTTCACCAAATGCAGCATGAAATCGACGTTCTGAATTTATATTAAATTATATAACAATGCATTGCGTATATAAATACATATATCCGTTCACTTCTGCATGCATACATCAATCGATCCACATATACGTATATGTATGCATGCGCTTGTATACGAATGTATCCTTAAGCTTGTTTCCCAACCGCATGGTTCCACGTTCATTTGCCCTGCGTTCCTCCTTCGGGAAGTGTCTTTTACTATAACCCTGGGCCGACCAACCACTTGTGAAATGATTTCGTAGACAGTAAGCCGTCGTATATATTAAGTCTGTGTTTGCCCCCTACCACCTCTTAACAATCAGCGTTGGTGTATGTATGCTTCCGTGACCTAGTGGTTCGACAAAACGGACCTATAGAATTAGTACCAAGCATTAAAAAAGCCACACCCTACCATATTGCTGTCAGTTCATTTGGCTAAAACTTCTTCAATGCGGTGCTGCAGTATGGCCGCTGTCTAATGACTGATACAAGTAAAATATAAATTTATATACATACATGTATGTATAGAAAGTTTTCGTCAACTGACATAATGTAATAGGTATGTATTATAAGTGCCTAGTTCGGTTTTCCACTAACGGTCGGGTTTCATCTTCAACTAAAATTTGTGGCATAGAGAATGCCCGTCAAAGGTAGATAAAAGTGGTTTATCGTTGAGCGGGTAGATATAGATGAAAAAAAGCAAATGAAAACGTAAATTTAAACAGAATATATACAGATAGAGTCTCTTACAACTGTTTCTGGGATAGACAGGTACGTAAACTGTGATATTGGGGAAGGATAAATATTCGGTAAACATTAAGAGAAAATTAAATATATATGTATATATATGTGCCTGTATGTACACACACACACACACACACACACAGAGACACACACAGACACACACACACAGACACACACACACACACACACACATACACACACACACACACACATATATATATATATATATATATATATATATATATATATATATATATATATATATATATATATATATATATATATATACATATACACATATATACATACATGTATATGCATGTAAATAGTCAGTTGAAAGAACAAAAGAAGAAAGCTAACGTGAAAGATAGAGAGCGGAAAAGAAAAAAAACGAACGTGAGCACGTGCATTAGCAATATATTAATTTGACATTCGTTGAAAAGAGAGAGTTGTGAACGCTTCGATCATACTATTTCGTGGCAAATAGGCAAGTCCATACATACATACATACATACATATATATATATATATATATATATATATATATATATATATATATATATATATATATATATATATATATATATATATATATATATATATATATATATATATGTATGTATGTATGTATATGGAAAAAAAGGCAAGGTAGAAAATGCTAAAATAATTCTGTAAGAGACATTTCAGTACCGGTTTCGGTCATTGAGATTTTTTCAACTGTAAGTCTGGAAAGCAATTAAATTTCGGAGAAATTAAATGAAAAGTATTTTAAAAGAATATTTGCATGGTATTCAAATACAAGGGGCATTTTCCTTGTTTCTGCCTGTCTCTGTCCGTCTTGTAGCGACGTTAAGCATTTCGTCCAGCACGCTAACGATTCTGCCAGCTCGCCGCCGTTCTAACGCCATACAGTAATGAAGCTAACTATGTAAACCAAGAGGCGTCTTGTCTTAAACAAAAGAATATTAAATTAAACCGAGAGAATTACATACATACATTCAGGCATGCATACATACATTCATGCATGCATACATACATACGTATATAAATGCACGTTGTTGTTGGCACTCCGCCGCTTACGACGTCGAGGGTTCCAGTTAATACGATCAACGGAACAGTCTGCTCGTGAAGTTAACGTGCAAGTGGCTGAGCACTCCACAGGCACGTGTACCCTTAACGTAGTTCTCGGGGATATTCAGCGTGACACAGTTTGACAACGCTGACCCTTTGAATTACAGGCACAACAGAAACAGGAAGTAAGAGTGAGAGAAAGTTGTGGTGAAAGAGTACAGTAGGGTTCGCCACCATCCCCTGCCGGAGACTCGTGGAGCTTTAAGAGTTTTCGCTCAATAAACACTCACAGCGCCCGGTTTGGGAATCGAAACCGCGATCTAATGACCGCGAGTCCGCTGCCCTAACCACTGGCCCTTTTGCGCCTCCACATATAAATGCATATCTACATGCATGCATACATACGTATATACATGCATACAAATATACGCATACCTACATACCTACACACACATACACACATGTAGATACACAGAGAAATATGATGCACCAACGTAAATATATATATATATATATATATATATATATATATATATATATATATATATGTATATATATATATATATATATATATATATATATATATTTATATATATATATATATATATATATATACATACATATATATATATATATATATATATATATATATATATATATATACATATACATATACACATATATATATATACATATATGTATATGTAAATAAACATGTATATAATGATATGTATTTATGTAGATGTACGTATATATGTATATATGTTTATATATATATATATATATATATATATATATATATATATATATATGTGAATATGGATACATTCATCCTTACATCCATACATGCATAAATTTACAGATACATATATATCTATCTGTATGTTTGTATTTATATATCTATCTGTTTGATACATTAGCACTAAATAAAATCCGCAATATGTACTTGTAAAACGGATCAAGATAGTGTCGCGACGCTGATAGATAAATTAAAATTTCAAGTAGGATGGTTAAATACCAATAGTTTGGAGGAAAACACCGATGCATCCTGAAATTGTATTGGATTGATAAGTGACATAAAATAGCATGTGGTTAAGCAGAAGATTTATATCTAGGGCAAGTAGATGGAAAATAGACAAGTTGCGGTCTTAACTAACGAAACATTATATGTGATTAAAATATTTCTGCGACGATTTACATGTGATTTGCGCCAAATTGTGGTATAAAGTTACACGTATTAGGTCTGGTATAATTTTTTTTTAAAAAGCTGAAGGATACGAAGAAAGTTTTAGGAATGCATGTGCATGGTTTTTCTGCATGGGAATTTAGATTGAAGTATAGAGGCGCCGAGGATATTTAGGATAACGGATTTAGTGTTCGGCAGAAAATTAAAACATATATCTATTAAAAGTGGCTTTATATCCATTGACAAACATGTTTCTCATACGAATTGGAGTAAATTATGTTAATAGATACGATTTAGTTTCTTATTCCTTACATGTATATTTCCTTTGTATGTCAGGTATTCAGGTAGATGAGATGCATTTCTATGACAGGTTGCTGTACACATTTGTTAGCAAACTTGTACTTGGCAACATGCGAATTTTGTTTTCGTAATACCGTTATGGAATCAGAAGTAATATTTGGTTTCATTGAGGAAACATAGTGGTTGTTTCAGATTTGTAGACGATACATTCGTTCCTAGTTCTATTTTTGTTAAAATATTTATTGCGTAAAATGTATCTTAGTTATCTGAAATTAAGCATCAAAAGTCGAGACGTGGAAAGAGTAAGTTATGTGGATGTTAAAAATGTGTTTGTCAATTATAAAATTTGAAGTATTGGTTTTAATAACACTTGTGATTTCAGTTTAAGATAGTGACAATGTCCTATGCAGATAGCTGCACATTTATTAAAATTAATAAATTAAGATATGATTTTTTCCTGGTCAAATGATAAAAGTAAAAAAAAAAAACATACGGTGGAATAGTTAGTCGTTTCGACGTATTTTAGTGATAGACGAAACTAATGATCAAACTAATCTTATTAAAAACAAATAATTAGATAAGGAGCTATGGAAAAGTTAACTAAACGTTTTAAGTCTGCTTAAGTACGCACATGAAAATCTCAATCAAGTACACAACCACCCACACAATGTACATATATGTAAGCATGTAAGTATGTAAATGTATATATATATATATATATATATATATATATATATATATATATATATATAAATATATATACATGTATACATACACACACACACACACACATATACACGCACACACACACACACACACACACACACATATATATATATATATATATATATATATATATATATATATATATATATATATATATATATATATATATATATATATATATATATATATATATACATATATACATATATATATATAAAGAATAAAACACGTATATGGATGGAAGTACTCACTGTTAATATAAACTACAGACACAAGTCAGTGCTTACTCTTATACATACAATTTGAAGTACGTTAATGTTATATACAAAATTGTAGCTATAACTTGTAAAACCACCACAACTGAAAAATAAAACTAGTGTGGATGTCGGAAATAGCGATAAATGCAAAATTTCAAGACAATAATAAACTGAGCTGAATAAAAACGTAAATATAAGAAGGAAAAAAAAAGGCTTTCGTGTATAATGTTACAAAATCAAATCTCAGAGATACTTTTAATAAAATATAAATTTTTCTTAAAACATGAAATACATCATACATGAGATACATCATACGAACAGAAGTGCAAAATATCCACTAATAAAACAATAATTGGATTTAAGATAGATATAATTTTAAAGGAAAAAAGAGAAAAACATAAGCATCGAAATAAATTGCACGGAACTTGCGAAACATTTATGCTAATTTAATAAAATAAAAATGAAATTATATATAAAACTATAATAAACAGGGAAAATGCCCTTAAGATTGCTACAAAGTAAACATCGGTGTGCAAACTGTAAAAAGAACAGTCATAAATAAATAAAAATATTAAAAAAAGATGGTTATAAATGAAGAGAGACAGAAACAAATAGCGGTGCTCACAGTGCGATCGCTATGTCATGAAACTTCGTGTCGAGGGAAGAATGCAGTTAAAATAAACTATATATATATATATATATGCGAGTACACATTTTTGTCCTTTGACAACAATAAGTAAAGTTAGCATATACATACACTCTTGAACGTATACACACGCACACACGCAGAGACAAACTCACACGCACACACACACGTTTATATATATATATATATATATACTCGCGAATATTGACAGATATATGTATATTCGCAGCCGTGGTGTATAAGTGCATATGTGTGATATTTGTAATATTTCATACTGTATGTCCTGGCGTAAACACACGTATCTGCATTTAAACTGATATCAAAGATCGATTTATGTGATGATCAAAGAATTTTGAAATCAAAATATCTCTCTGTATATATTAATATATGTAATATGGCATTGTATCCGTGTGGATACTATATCTAAAACGTTGTGATAAACAGATACATATGCGTATACACGTATACATACATATATACGTACATACATACATATATATATATATATATATATATATATATATATATATATATATACATATATATATATATATATATATATATATATATATATATATATATATATATATATATATATATATAAATATATATATACATGTATATATATATATATATATTTATATATATATGTGTGTGTGTGTGTGTGTGTGTGAGTGTGTGGGTGTGTGTGTGTGTGTAGATAGATGTAGATCTTGATAGATACACACACGAACAAAGTCATACATATGTACGCGCTCTCAAGCATATGTAATTTTTTCTGAACATAAATATATGCACATACATACAGTGATACAGGCAGCGGCAAAAAACTCATAAAGAGAAAAAAAAAAAGAAGTAATCACGTACATATAAAAGAACACTCTATCACAGGAATTTATGACTTACATATACAGACAGCTATATGTAATACTGTAAACATACACACACACACACACACACAGAGACACACACACAACCATACACATACACACATACGAATATACATACATGCATACACACAAACATACATATTTATATACATACATTAATCATTAATAATTTTATATACATTTATATATGTATATATATATATATATATATATATATATATATATATATATATATACATATATATATATATATATATATATATATATATATATATATATATATATATATATATATATATATATATATATATATATGCATACAGAGTGTGCGTATGCGTGCATACATAATTGTATATTCGCATATAATGTTTATTCAAGCATATATGTTTGTAGATATATCTGTGCATTGTTTAGTACAAAAGTTCAAACAATCCTCCAGTTCATATATATGTGCGTGTAATATATATATATATATATATATATATATATATATATATATATATATACATGTATGTATATATATATATGTATATATATATATATATATATATATATATATATATATATATATATATACATGTATGTATATATATATATATATATATATATATATATATATATATATATATATATATGTATATATATATATATATACATATATATATATATATATATATATATATATATATATATATATACATATATAGATATATATACACACACATATATACATATATATATATGTGTATATATATCTATATCTATATATGTATATATACATATACATATACATATACATATATAATGTTTATGCAAAAATATAAACGTATATATCTATATATATATATATATATATATATATACATATATATATATATATATATATATATATATATATATACATATATATATGTATGTATATATTTATATATATGTATACATATATATATGTATATATGGCTATATATGTTGATATTCCCGTACGAAGACTTTTTTTTACATCTATTCATAAGGAGATAGATGAAAACTGAATAGTTTATAAACAGATACTAGAACTGCACACACACACACAAACACACACACACACACACACACACACACATATACACACACATATACTCACATAGACACACTTATCTGCATATAACGACACCCACTGACAAACTATGACAGATAAATGTAGATGCAAACACTCGTATAAGCACAAATTCCTTATGAACGTGCACATTTATATTGGAACACCGATACAAGGACAAACATGCATAAATGTATATCTATTCAGCTATGTATATCTATGTATATATTACACACACACACACGCACATACACACATAGACACGTAGAAATACATGCATATATTTATCTCTCTCATATTATATATATATATATATAGAGAGATAGAGGGGGGGAGAGATAAATATATTTATGTATGTATGCATGTATGTATGTATTTCTATGTGTCTATATATGTTTATATATATATGCATACCCGTATATATGTGCTAATGTGGGAGTAAACGTGGGGATGTTTGTAACTCTTCTTATATACATTAAGTATGAAGAAATGGGTAAGAAATGAGATTAAGCCAGTTGATTTTGATATAGAGAATGAAAGCCAGAGAGATTGCAAGATGTTGGCAATTGCTTAGTAACGGATTTGCAACATAAAGATATACATCAACTTTAAGATATATGAAGATACGAATCTTTGAAAAAAAACAAACAAACTGTATAACAGTATTCAGATATACCGACCGAAAGACAAATATTGATATAGAAAAAGTCACATATAGAAAACATAATCATAAACATATGTGTATTTTTTTCCTGCTGGGTATATGTCGGTGTTTGAGAATGTTTATACTCATGTACTATTTCATATATGTAAACAAATACATACCTTAAATAATATTAATTACATATTCAAACGCACACGCACACTTATATTTGAAGATGCACGCACAGAGAAACAATAGAATTTATATAGATATAGATATCTAGACTGCTAAGCAAATAGACCAATGAAGTGATTACTAGTTAGTTAAACATTCTGTGAATAATAATAATACATATACATATATATATATATATATATATATATATATATATATATATGTATTATTATTATTCACAGAATGTTTAACTAACTAGTAATCACTTCATTGGTCTATTTGCTTAGCAGTCTAGATATCTATATCTATATAAATTCTATTGTTTCTCTGTGCGTGCATCTTCAAATATAAGTGTGCGTGTGCGTTTGAATATGTAATTAATATTATTTAAGGTATGTATTTGTTTACATATATGAAATAGTACATGAGTATAAACATTCTCAAACACCGACATATACCCAGCAGGAAAAAAATACACATATGTTTATGATTATGTTTTCTATATGTGACTTTTTCTATATCAATATTTGTCTTTCGGTCGGTATATCTGAATATATATATATATATATATATATATATATATATATATATATATATATATATATATATATATATATATAGATAGATAGATAGATAGATATGTATCTATATCATTTTTGCCTGTCACTATGCTTATCTCTTCATCTGTGCGTCTGTTATACATTTATATATCTATGTGTATCTAATCAAACTTTGTATATATCAAATGTCTAACCCACTATCTAGCAAATACTAAGTATTTAACATTCAGCTTTTGACGTTAGCGATTTATGCATGCATATATATATATATATATATATATATGTATATAAATGGATAAATAGAAATGTAGTATGAGTATATATATATATATATATATATATATATATATATATATATATATATATATATATATATATATATATATATATATATAAATATATATATATATATATATATATATATATATATATATATATATATATATAAATATATATATATATATATATATATATATATATATATATATAATATATATATATATATATATATATATATATATATATAGATATATATATATATATATATATATATATATATATACTCCCACACACACGCGGGCACACTCACATATACATTTATATAATATATACGTGGTTTTGCAAGCATTGCTGAATTCAGTTACACAATATTGTAAGATTTTCTAAAATTTACTAACTATGTAAACAACTGTGTGGTAGTAAGTTTGTTTCCTAAACACATGGGTCCCGTTTCAGTTTCACTGTGTGGCACCTTGTGGCACCTTGGACAAAAGTCAGGCCGACCCCAAAATTGTGAGTGAATTTGGTGTAGACGGAAAATGGCAGAAGCCCGTTGTATGTATGTATGTATATAAGTGTATATATATATATATATATATATATATATATATATATATATATATATATATATATATATATATATATATATATATATATACGTAAATGTCGAACGATGAAAATGAGCGATCAACACCACATTGGCGGATATAACTTATTGGTTTCATTTTAAGAAAAAAAGAAAAATATCCTAGTTTCTTAACATCTCAAGCCGAACACATGGAACAATGGTGTTCGCCTCCTCTTTGGAAAACACATCCTTGTTTAGTTCGCAGACACTCACGTTACTCGCTGGTCGTATCTTTTGAATGTTTGTCTCCTCTGGATTTGCCTCTTGAGCAAACTGTCGTGGTCAAATTGTTAGCATTATTCTGTTTATGTTCTGGGTTTAGTGTTGGAACATATTTCTTCTGTGTGTGGAGTTTTTGTACTATGTGTGTTCAGATTTCAAGTTCAGGAAAGGGGCTATCCTAGCGGGGTTACTGTTGCTGATGATGGCTCTTCTTTGAGATATTTGCGTGTAAAATATTGCTTGTGCCTGCAGGCAGAGAAGGTTTCATCCGTAATGTTCAGGATGCTATCTGTTGATTGTACAATGTTTAGTTTTTCAGTAATACAGAATCGACATTTGGTACCCTGTCCTCTGTATTTGTTTGGCTTTAGCGATACTTTTCTATTCTTGCTGGGGTGTTGCTTATAACACCTTCTTTCAATGTCTATATAATATTTGAGAACGATGTTTTTTTTTAATTTTCGTCTCTGAATGATGCTACGTGTTGTGTATACCTTTCCTTGAAGGAGTTGCCCGTCATTCCGATATACGTCTTTTATATGTATATGTTTATATTTTTATGTCTGCGTTCATCCCCACGCCATCACTTCACAACCGATGTTGGTGTGTTTACGTCCCCGTAACCTAGCAGTTTTTTAAGAGCGACCGATAAAATAATTACTAGGCTTACAGAGAATAGGTCCTGGTGTAGATTTCTTCGACTAAATATCCCTTTAAGGCAGTGTTCCAGCACGGCCGCAGTGACATGAGTGAAAAAAATAAAAGAATAAATTCAGAGTGTGTATTTTGTGTGTAGGCGCTTGCATTGATCAGTTTTTCTACTGTACGTGTTCTTGGCTAATACATATAGAAGACTTTGCCTTTAGATGTGATGTTGACTATTTTCAGTTTAGATTCTCATTTAGAATTCTTATGAAGTATTTTTCCTTTGTCTTTCGTAGGTCATCATTTTCGTCTCCTGTTTTGTTAACATGACATAAATGTTATGCAGGTCTATGTAAGTGTGTCGTAGTGTAACTTCATATATTAAAACCTTTTTAGAGAATATCAACTGAACATCTACTGATGTGACACTGAGTCGAGAGTGGAATAAGTTTCACCATATGCTTGTTGAAATAATGGAAGGTTATCTTTCTCCGAGTGTTTATTTTTATTGAAGGGAGTGTTATCAAAATATGGTGTACCCATAATCATTATACTTGTTAAAGTATCTAAACACAATGTGTTTATTATTATGATAGTCAGAATATACTAAATAAATGGTTCAAGGCCCAGAAACACCTTACACATAGGTTTTTAACGATATACTCATAAAATTGTATTAGAAACCGACATACATATGGATATGTTTAGAAATTACACACGAATGCTCTGAGAATGTGAGGATAAATCGTTTTTTTTTTTAATCAGTCCATTTACAAAATCGTCTGAACCACATCAAGATCGATGAAATGATCATATTTGCATGACGCCTGTGATGAACCATAAAGTTATGCACATGGATTGGTTACACACAAGCAATTCGCAACATGGAGTTGTGTTTAGGAATTCCTGAATGGATGGTTTGCGAGGCTGCACTTAGAAAACCTAAGTGGGATAGTAGTTCTGATATTCGGAAGAAAGTGGGTCACCTTGAATCATATCCTTGATTGGTATTTCAGATCGCATCGAACTACATATACATACATACGTAAGTACACACACACACACGCACAGACACACACGCACATACACACACACACACACACACACACACACACACACACACACACATACTCTAATAAACATAATGCATACATACCAACACACATATACATACATATACATATATACATATACATATATACATATACATACATACATATATATATATATATATATATATATATATATATATATATATATATATATATATATATATATATAAATATATATATATATATATATACATATACATACATAAACACGCGCGCGCACGGACACATACACACGCATATAGTGAGGGCGCAGAGAGAAGTGTTTAAGATATTTGGTTAACGATCGTAATTCATGAGTTCGACACACGTTGTGTCCTTGATCAAGGCACCTTATTTCACATTCTTCAAATCAAATCATTTGACAAAATGAGTAGTACCTGTAATTCAAAGAACCAGCTTTGTCACATTAAGTGTCTTCACACAGAATCTCCCTACGAACTATGATAATGGGACGCGTGAATTTAATAAGGAGGCCCTTTTGTTTACCGCATCAACCGGAACCATCATGGCCAACGGAATGCTAGAACAGCAATGTATGTATATATATATATATATATATATATATATCATGATTTGATGTTTACCTATACAGTGATACAAAATAATCGGTATATGACCGAAAAGTATAATATATATAACGTAACGAACTAAAAGGGTGAGGTGGATATCACATGAATAGAACTTGCCCGAAAACATTAGGGTAAAAACAAAGTATAATATACAGAAAGTTACTTTTAAGAGACTAAGAAAGAGAAAAACAGACAATAGGCGCAGGAGTGGCTGTGTGGTAAGTAGCTTGCTTACCAACCACATGGTTCCGGGTTCAGTCCCACTGCGTGGTATCTTGGGCAAGTGTCTTCTACTATAGCCTCGGGCCGACCAAAGCCTTGTGAGTAGATTTGGCAGATGGAAATTGAAAGAAGCCCGTCGTATATATATATATATATATATATATGTGTGTGTGTGTGCTTGTGTGTCTGTGTTTGTCCCCCTAGCATTGCTTGACAACCGATGCTGGGGTATTTATGTCCCCGTCACTTAGCGGTTCGGCAAAAGAGACCGATAAAATAAATACTAGGCTTACAAAGAATAAGTCCCGGGGTCGATTTGCTCGACTAGAGGTAGTGCTCCAGCATGACCATAGTCAAAAGACTGAAACAAGTAAAAGAGTAAAAGAGTAATTCTAATATCAATATATATTGCGGAGTATGAAAATACAATATCTGGTCACGACTTATTTTTGCCTGTTTGCTATTTTGTTTTCTCTTTTACTTAATACCGATAGCATTACAAGCAAGCCAATTTATGCTTGATATCTAGACTTGTCTAAAATGACACATGACAGTAAGTTAGAAGATGAGACTATTGTACGCCGAGAATGGAATTCAATAGATTAAATATTTCCCAAGGGACTATAATAATGGGATGTTTTGCAGATTAGTTTCCGTTTATTCCCGGGCATTTATCAATATTTTACCATAAATCCTTTGATCTTTTAAAGTTGAAGGATTAGGAATTATATTGGTCGTATCGTATTCCAAAGCACGTGTACTGTTTACGAAGCATTAAAACGGTAACTATACACACGTAACTACATAACTACGATATTATTAGGATGCCATCATTTAGATCATCCAGTAACATTAGTATCATTACAAGCTGCATCTGTGTAACATGGATGGAAACAGGTCGGAGGAAAGCCATGTCATATTATTCATATTTTATTAAGTCATACAACTTCAGATTTGAAATAGGAAAGCATATTAATCCTGCAAAATTCGCAACTGAAATCTTGGTGAAATGCTGAAATATATTGCATGCAATATGTCATATAAGCATGTTTGACTAACTTCTTTTAATACACGTGTACCGGAAGTGTCTCTGGAAAAAATACCGTCGTTTCTCTAATATATACCTACGGATAAATTCAGAGTCAAATGTGTGCGTCAGTGAATCAACCATCCATCTTGGGACTCTGAATCTAATTCAAGAATTGAACCAGGTTAATATGTGATAACAGTTTAGAACTTCGCGTTCTCAATTGCAAAAAATATAAGCGCTTCTTGCCCATAGATACAGCAGTCCCTAGTACACAAAACTAGGAATCATTAAGGGTCGCTGATACTTGAACAATCAATTAACCTAGTTAACTAAATTTTATTTACTAGTTAATGAGATATATTTTCGAACTACGTACTTTTCTTTTTTCCTGCTCACCGCTATACTCCATGTGATATTGAAAACCGTGGTTCACATTGAACATGAATATTACCATTATTAATCTTTGAAACCTTACAAATATAATGGAAGCTTATTTGATTAATTAATATTAAAGAAATAATATAGAAACGACCACATATTGCTTTTAGAGGCATTTGGTATCCAATCAAATCAAAATGTAATATGAAAATGAGAATAACGTTGCTTTTAAAAGAGCTTTAGATATAAAGCTGTATCGCAAACACACTTTAGAATTCCGTTAATATCTCGTTAAAATCAAGAATATAAAACAGATGTGGTGTAAACATGTGAGCGTTAGAAACAGAAGAATTAATAGATTACCCACACTATGATTGTAAAATATTCACTCGCATGTTGCACGTAGAGCATGCTATTTCTATAAATATTGGAATGCCATTACGATATGCTAGTTATTACATCTCAAAATAAATGAAAATTTTAATCTCACATCACTTCAATATGTATCGAAGTATGAGAGCACACATGATATTTGTGATATACTTTGAGTTCATCTCAATGAAATCATTTTATTAGAATAAGAGGACAAACAGTAAAAGCCGCATTCCATTTTAGAAAATGAATTTAAAGCATATATATGATTTCAAAATATCATAGACGTTAGTCTACGATAACAAATTTAAGGTAAGAAAGGAAGTAATGATACAAAATTGAAGGCTCTGACCATTATTATTCCATACACGAAGAATTGATGAAGATGATAGACAACGCAACTGAGAAGTAAAACACGAAATAATTGGAATGACAACTAAATAGATTTACTGTGTGTAAGAAAACATATACGTAAAATGCAGTTTCAAGAATTTACCGAAAATACTGATCACTTATATTATTTTAAAGAGCTAACGCAATCTTATTCATGGAAAGTCCCCCAGTCCATTGCTATTGCTGCTACTAATACTAACACAGCGGACAGTACCACAAAAATCACAGTCACCATCAAACAATTTCAAGCTTATCGTTATAATTCACAATGCTTTCCTAACTTCAGTTGCATCCTAAATCACTTCCATGCATTTTGCTATATAACTAATAAGTATACATCAGTATTAGATTGCATTTAAATCATGTTATTAAGTTTCCATCTTGAATAAAAAGTCTTTCATTTGAGATACGCATTGCTCTCCATATTCCTTTAGGCAACTATTAAATAACAATCGATGCTGCAAACTTAATCTAGAGTATGTGTCTAATATATCTTGCATCTATCAGCTGCAATTATCTCAATTCGGCTAAATATATCGGTAATACATATATAATACATGTATAATACACAGACATACACACGCACACATGTATGTATATACATATATGCATATATTTATATATATATATATACATATATATATATATATATATATATATATATATATATATATATATATATATATATATATATATACATATATATATATATATCTATATATATGTATATATATATATGATATATATATATATATATATATATATATATATATATATATATATATATATATATATGTATATACATACTATGTATATACATATATATATATATGAATCGGATGATGCATGTACGTACATGTATGTAAACAAATGAACGCATGCATATATATATATATATATATATATATATATATATATATATATATATATATATATATATATATATATATATATATATATATATATATATATATTTATGTATATATATATATATATATATATATATATGTATCTATGTGTGTGCATGTGTATGTGTGCATATATGTGTGTGTATATACATAAATATATACATACATGAACACACACATACACACATGCACACGCACGCAAAGACACACTTATATGCATAAATTAAGAGTGACAGCGCATTTGTCGTATTACGCATGATGAAGTATATATATATATTCAAATTATTTTCAGGTAAAGGTAGGATTACAATAGGTTCATTTTTTTCTCTCTTTACTCGTATCATGTTTTCGAGCAGCAACATTTGATGAAAATCTAATTAATAACTATGCACATTTACATTGTGAACTGCCGAGAAACTAATTACTTACCTTGGATAGAAGGAAAGTTTCAGTGAAATAACCGTTTAAGCAGATTTTTTTTTGTATTAAACTATTTAAGATATCAAATGATGATACGAAACAATCAGCAAAAAGCACATTTCACTGAAATTCGCAAACCTTCCAGTTATTATATTGATTACTATGTGTATATCTACTTGAGATGATTGCAACATAACGGGGATAGTTAATCCTATGCTCTTAGACAGAATTAAGTATGGCGGTCCACTTTATATAGTAGCGGCAGATTTTGTCTGAGCATTGCGGTTGGTGGTATGTACATGCATGCAAAAATGTTCTAACGTGGCTGGCATATATATCCAGCATGCTCTCCGTTATTGCTGGACAATTTTAGCCTGTTACTGATATAGCGCAATATCTTTAAAAACAGTGAATTCTAAGGAATATCTCCGCTGGACGAATACCGCAGATAATTTGCCTTAGGCGGTGTATCATTCGATATATCGACGCCAGTATTTATTCTGCCACTTTGTTTTGCTGAA
>NC_142939.1:20819759-20854759 GCF_046866305.1 Octopus bimaculoides | reverse complement strand
CAAAGATTTGTTCAAGTATATTCTTTAGTTTTGTTCTTGTTGCTATACTGCCACTTGAAGAATAATGGGAGGCAAAGAAGGAAGTGCTACCCTTCAGTAAATTTACTGAAAATGGAACAAAAGTTTGCTAGTTTGGCGTGGTTTAAGGGTGTTTACTTGGAAACACGTATTGATAGAGCAAATCCAGACACATGAGTGTATGGTGGCCTTGTCTATTCAAATCAGAGAGACATGTGAAATTATATTTGTTTCAAAGAGACAGCCCTGTTTTGGAAGTTACGCATTGCATATTTCCCTATTTTATCACAACTTAGCCTTGTGATCTATTTACGTGAAAATATCTTACATCTCCCAGTGTGGCTAATAAAGAACTGAATAAACTTTTTTTCTGTTTGCAGGAGAATGATGCGAGTCTAATGCTGCCCGCCAGTGTAAAATTTTCTCTCAGTGAACATAGATGGTTACTAGAATGTGTAACAAAGATACGGAACACTGCAGTCAATTGTCCCATGCTACATACTCTGAGTTTGAGGTTAGTATAATGTTTCGATATTTTTCCCCACACCTTAATGCAGATATATGTAGTAACTGAGTGGAGTTATAAACAGCCATTTTGCTTCTTTCTTTTAGCGAGCATCGTTCGAGACGTTGTAAAATGTAACACAAGTTTACTTCCTATCGACTCACTTTGGTCTTTGCCATTGGAATGAATAGTTTCTTTCTCTTTTGTCTTTAGCAAAATTTAATCTTCCATATACATATATATATATATATATACACACACACATACAGCACATATACATTTACTCACACTTATACACACAGCAAGCACAAATTCATAATGCCTGTATATATAATTTGTTTGCCATGTGTTCTACATTAAAGCGAATTTTTTATAATGACGTCAGCTAATATATTGCATACATTGTGATATCATTTGTTATGAAACAGTATATCCATGTTCCCAAGAATATATGAATCATTATTTAACGTAGCAAAGAAATTATAATTGCCTTCAACATGGCAAAAAACCTTACAAAATCGTGACCATTTCAATTCCTCATATGTTTGAAATATAAGTACATACCATATCGTTTCTGATGATGTTTTTCACTGAGAGCCTGCAGAATTAGGAATGTCATTTTTATGACATACTTTCTGGCTGAACCAGCGACACATTCGGAAATGATTGCAAACGTATTTGACTTCAATTTTATCTCGAGAAGGATCGATATTATACGTCTCACTAATATATATATATATTTCGGCTCCTTTCATCTCATTCAGTAAAATTATGCCGGAGAATTTGTATCAAATTAAGTATAAGTACACATTTATGCATATGTGTGTGTATATATGCTTATATATATAAATAAACACGCTCTCTCTCTCTCTCTCTCTCTCTCATGCACACAAACACACGCACAGACACATGGGTATTTTCCGCATAATAAGCACGTTATTCGCAACAGTATTGTTCTGTAAACGAGAACCTATTGTGGCTCCAGCTATTAATATTTTTGAAACATATTAACCGTTCTCTATACTTTAGAATTATAGTACTGTTTTGTATAAGATATACTTACATTTAAGAATTTATCCATATACATGTATATACTCACATATATGTATACATATACATAGAAATATATATATATGTATATAATATATACATACATACATATATATATATAAATAGATAGATAGATAGATATATACATATGTACATATATACATATATACATACATATATATGCGTAAGTATTATATATTTAAATATATATAGCATACATATGTTTTATGTAGGTCATGGAGTAATTTAGGGGAAAGATAATTCAGATGGCAAAATAAATTATATATAATTTATAAAAATAACATGTGGATGTAAGATAACATCATTATTGATTCCAGGCGAAAATCAATAGATTGGAATTTAAGAACAAAAATCGCTTCGTCAGAAAAATGTATATGAGATCTCTTGCATCTGATATAAATGTTTTTCTTTTTTCTAGCGGTATTTAAATAAATTTGTGTATTTTAATACATGAGTATCAAACACGAACGGCTTGTCTTTCAATTCCATCGTATATTGTCTTGTCCCTCACGCTAAATTCTCAACATCCCTATCCATTAAATATGATCCACACGTGACTTTATTCTAGCGTATATACTCTATAGTGTACACGTACTGGAATATTATGTATGTATATATATATATATATATATATATATATATATATATATATAGTTTCAATTGCAAGTGTTTTTACGATGCCGGCTTGATTTTATTAACAAGAGGCTAGGCATTACGCACTATCATGTTATTTTCCAAACTTCTTTGACAACATATCTATAAGGCCCGGCATTATAAACTCATTGTTAATACGTTTGTACGCTTCTTTTGCAAGCGTTTCTCCTAATGCTTCTTCTCGTCCTGGATTTTACTATTGGCGTCCTGGTGGAAAATTCCCATTAAATTTGGGCACGAGGGAGGCATTCACTCACTCCTTAATTAACTATTTTATTAAAACATATGGGAGATACTTTGTAAAATAATGTCTACATTGCTTTGTTGTACATGAATATCCTTTGTTGTTTATTTAGAAAAAAATCTACAGTTCGATTTATTTAATCACGGTAAATACTAAAAGATGAATATAATATTCAAGTATTTATCTTACCGTTTTCCTATCAACACTTTACAACGAAACATTCTCTCTATTTAGTCAACCACATACAACGACACACACCGGATACCCCCACCACACACACGCTCCCTCCCTCTCTCCCTTCCCTCCCTCGTTCACTCGCTCACTCGCACACACCCACACAGCCACTCACATACATACACTCCCTTACCCACACAGACACTGACACACGGTCCAAAAAGCAAAGGACAGAGACTGGTGAAGGAGAAACAAACAAGGTGTATTACTTCAGCACTCAGGAAAACTGGGAAAGGCTTTGACGTTTCAAACCTACGCTCTTCGACAGAAAGGAATGAGTAAAAAAATATTGAGAGTGGTCAAAATAACTTGCCTGGATTAGCGATTCTAGTTTTTAGAGGTTGTATGCAAATAAGATTACACTGACATGAGTAAACTGTGTACGCGCAGGCGCATCATTGTGTGAGGATGATGTGTGTGAGTGTATATATGTGTGTGGTCGAGTGTATGTATGCGTGGGCAAATCTCACAAAACAGTTCTCTCTACATTATCATGAGTCAAATTATCACAAGCTTTTTAAGCTTTATATTTCCTCTAATTATCCCGGTTCACAAGGACTACCACATCTTGCACAGAGAATCACCAGTAACTATTCAAAATTCAAGTCAGATTATCAAGAATTGAATACTAACGTAAAATGACAGATTCGAAGTAAATGGTGTCTTCCGCCCATCATAAATTTTATTGACAAGATGGTGCTCTTTTTGATGAGACAAAAACTTATGTTGATGAGACAAAAACGACGAAAACGTATTGATGACACCGTTAGGTAATTGCCTGAAGTCATGAACAGATGTACCAGGAAATAGACCGGAATCCATAACACCAATAACCTCAAAATTCAACGGTTGAAATTTCAAGATATAAAATAGTGATAGTGTAAGAAAATGCAGGCGTGGCTGCTTGGTAAGGCGCTTGTCTTCTACTATAACCTCAGGTTGACGAAAGTCTTGTGAGTTCATTTGGTAGACGGAAACTAAAAGAAGCCCGTCGTCTTCTCTCTCTCTCTCTCTCTCTCTCTCTCTGTATATATATATATATATATATATATATATATATATATATATATATATAAATATATATATATATATATACGCACAAATATATATATATATGTGTGTGTGTGTGTTTCTTTGTGTCTGTGTTTGTCCGTCTACAATTGTTTGACAAGTCATGGTGGTGCATTTATCGCCCTGTAACTTAGCAGTGTCCCAGGTGCATTCTGTCGTATACAAGAGCGTTTAAAATACACTCTTAACTGACATTAACATATAGCGTATAATGCATAGTGTACAATATGCACGACCGTTCCATAATGTAGCCGACACATGGTTGTATATATGCGTGTGTGTGTGTACGTGTGTGCGTGTATGTATGTATGTATCTATCTATAGATATTTATCCGTGTCCATGTATTGCAATACAGCTATGATATATTGCTTTTTGTTTAAACGTGCTCGGGCCATTTGTTGTCGAGTAGGTAGAATTGAATTGTGCATTTCTTTGGTTCTTTTAAAAGAATTCTCGTTATTCTCCTTCGCATAAAATAGAATTTTTCAGCACGGTGCATTCATCGACTGATACAAAATATACATTTTTTGTGAAAGCTTTTTATAGTATCTTTGGCTGATAGGGAAACATTTTCCTTATCATTAACAGGATATTATAGCCCTATTAAACAACGCACGCTTTGTAATAGGAAAGTAAATCACGTGATCTGTATTTTCCAAGTCAATTATTATGTGGGCCGCGTTCCACATATTTCAATTAGACATATATATTTAAACACAGACAAACGCACACGTAAGCAAACACAGACCCTGCCACAAATATATACACGAGTGTGTGAAAATAATCGTTTGTCTGTGTATGTACTTGGCGTTCTACACTGAGGGAATAAACCGTTTATTAGTGGAGTATATCGACATAACAGCTGAAATACAATAAGGTAGAAATAAAATACTAGAGAGCATCTCGGAAAAGGAGATGCAGTATCATATGCTACAGGGATTCACTATAGTGCAAATGTTAATGCTGTTCTAAGTGACTAAGAGGATACTAAACATAGGAAATTGTTGATTTAAATTGTTGTTTTTATACGGTGATGATGCGCTGAGGGAAATTAAAAATATTTAATATTTCCATGTGAAGTAAGGAAAGATAAACATTTTCAGAATTAGCAAAGAGCACAGAAATATTTTTGTGTATATACAGAAAGATGTATACAGAGACATTTCCAACGTATTCAGTTAGATAAACATATATACGCGCTCCCAAGCAGAAACCAATCAAGTGCAGACGCACAGAACAGGTTCACATACATATAATAGAATATACACATATACATGAGAACGGGTAGAAATTCAATCAGATATATATAAATAGAAAGTCATACACATCTGTTTATCTATCTATCTATCTATCTATCTATCTAAATATAATTAAGGGATCAGCAAATATTTGCTTCACCATATACCGAAGTTCAGAAATAGCAGCTAAAAAAGCTGAGAATCCCACAGATAGCATCACTTGTAACTCACAAAGGCAAAAACAAGAAGAAAAAAACAATGAAAACTAACCAATTCCGATGTTTAACAGTAAACGCGTTTCTAGATCATGATTGATAATTGCCTTTGTGAGTTACAAGTGATGCTATCTGTGGGATTCTCAGCTTTTTTAGCTGCTATTTCTGAACTTCGGTATATGGTGAAGCAAATATTTGCTGATCCCTTAATTATATTTATAAATATATATGAGCTTTTAAATAAGTTCTCCACCAATAATGGTTCTTTCATACCGATGGGCTTGGTAAAAATTGTTAATTGTTAATTGATTTATTAATTAATAAATTGATAATCCTTTACCCTTTTAATTTGTAATATCTATTTAAATAGATAGATATAGATCTGTGTATATATATACATCTAATTATGCATAGATACGTATAGATGCATGTGCTGTATATATCTATATGTACATAACTACATCTATCTCTTTTCTCTATATATCTGCACACATACACAAACGCGCGAGCGCACGTAAACGCTCCCCCTACATAAATGGTTTTTATTGTAGTTCAAACCCGATTTACAAATATGTTGCTTGGTAAGTTAGTGTGTACGTATATGTAGTGTAGTGTGAATATGTCTGCTACGGGCTTAATTTTTGGGACTTATGTATGTATGCTTGTATGTATATTATAAGCACACACATAAATGTATCGACTCTATACATGTATGCCAATCTATATACGTTCCATTTGTATTTGTTTGTTGAATATTGTAGACATTATATATGTATCTTACACCTAAATTCTCTTACTCTCTCCCTCCCTCCCCCTCTCTCTCTATATATAATATATATTTGTACTCTCCAGGTGGAGTATGTTTCTGTTGATATTACATTTACGCAACAGTATACTATGATATACATACATATATACATACATACGTACATGCATGCATAAATAGATATCTAGATAGATAAATAGATAGATAAATAGATAGATAGGTAGATATTTAGACAGATAAATAGATACATAGATAGATAGATAGCTACATAGCTAGCTATATAGATAGATAAGAGATTCCTTCTCCAGAGACACCTTCCAATTTGCCAGTAAACTATTCGTGCAGCCAAGGTTTGGGGCATTTAGAGAAGACAAAGAAGGACTTGAGCAGCATATTTGGAAAGTATATTCATACTCACAGAATGAGATGACAAAGTAATATCAGAGCTTCTTTCTGCGAAATGTATCGACAGCGGACACAGTCGTATAAACATTAAACCAAAACAATATCCAAACAGTGGCGGAGGGACAATGACGTCACAGAGAAAAATACGAAAATGGATACAAATGCCAAACAAATGCTGGTAAAAGATCTGCAAGCCGTGTAAGTATGTATGTATGCATGGTGGAGGCGCAATGGGCCAGTGGTTAGGGCAGCGGACTCGCGGTCATAAGATCGCGGTTTCGATTCCCAGACCGGGCGTTGTGAGTGTTTATTGATCGAAGACACCTAAAGCTCCACGAGTATCCGGCAGGGGGTGGTGGCGAACCCTGCTGTACTCCTTCACCACAACTTTCTCTTACTTCCTGTTTCTGTTGTGCCTGTTATTCAAAGGGGCAGCCTTGTCACACTGTGTCACGCTGAATATCCCCGAGAACTACGTTATGGGTATACGTGTATGTGGAATGCTCAGCCACTTGCACGTTAATTGCACGAACAGGCCGTTCCGTTGATAGGATCAACTACAACCCTCGACGTCGTAAGCGACGGAGCGCCAACAACATGTATGCATGAATGAATATGTATATATGCATGTATGTTTGCATGTAAGTACAACATCTGATCAATAACTATCCGGACTATTACCATAGTAAGGAAGCTAAAGCACGCACAGTAAATTCGCTTGGCAGAGATTGACCTTCAACACTGTTGTGCGTGCGCAGTAACATTGAAAATTTTAGCTCACTTCCATTGTTTACAGCAGTGCTTGGAAGGAAGGTGTGTATTGTGTGATCAACGCATTGACCATGATAGAGAAATTTGTCATGGCGATACCTGCTCAAAGGACTACAGAAAGCTGCAGAAAGTGTATTGAGAGGAGTGTTTGAGCAGCACATAAGTGTACAAATGGTTCATACTTTTCGAAGACGATTGAAAAGATGTAGATATTGACAAACGTTATTAGAGAGCCTGAAACAGCAAAACTAGGAAATATATCGCAGATGTGCGTGCAGGTGTGAGGAGAATTCGTCGAATCAGCACCTGTGCGCCATTAGAGGACGTGCAGATTAGTCGTTCAGTTCAGGACCGTCCATTCTTACTGATGATTTTGTTATGAGACGCGTGTCTGCCAAGTGTATGCTCAAACTGCTTTCAGCTGACCAAAATAATACTCGGGTTTCAGTTGCACAAGATTTCCTTGATTCTTCCGAGAACGATGAAATCTTTTTTGAAAACTTTGCCTAGGCCTCTGAGCAGGTATCACTAAGCTTTTGACAAAATTTGATGCAGATTCTCTGCTCAACTCTCTGTCATGGTCAATGACGTATATATGTACGTACGTACATATGTATGTATATATATAAACATATATAAACACACACACACACATATACATATACATATGCATATAAATATGCCTACATATATAGACACACACACAGAAATACACAATGGCACACACACACACACACACACACATATGTATGTATGTATGTATGTATGTATGTATGTATGTATGTATGTATGTATGTATGTATGTATGTATGTATAAACAAGAAGGGAGAAATCACCTCTTTATTCTTTGATTTACATCACACATAACCAACGAACGTTTCTGTTGTGCCAGCATAGCAATAAAAACGGGTTAAAATACCAGTGAAACAATATATCCGCAGATTTATAGACGTGACATGGTTAGGGTGTTGCACACCCGATCGCAAGATCCTGGTTTCAATTTTCAGACTGTGCATTGTGGTCTGAAGCAAAGCTCTTCGTCTCACACTATTCCGGTTCAGTCAGTTGTAAATGAATAACCTGAAGCCTATTGGCGTTCTGTTCAGGTGGAGGGAAAGATTGCATTCGAAGACTTCGACAGTGCTAGATGATTCATTGTGATATAGAGGTATAAAAATCTGATGGTCACGTCATTACATATCTACATTCATTCTTTTAAATAAATAGATTTATAGCGTTTAGATGAGTTGTGTTCTAATGGACCTCTATAAAATCGTACTAAAGTGTCTTCAATTGTACTTGTGTGCAAGGTGTAAGTTCTGTTTGTGATTGATATTCTCTAGCAATATAAGAGTGAAGAATATCGGCTTTTCTTGTCTCCAGATCGGAGGCACTTCCGTTTCGAAGATAATCAATAAAAACAAACTCCTACGGAATTTAACAAGTGAACATCAGGAATTTTTTTATTGTTTCAGATGTTCAAAGCGCTAGACGTAAGTAACGAAACTCATTAAAAAAAAATACGAACGGCTATCCTTGACATAGATTATTTGATGGCAGAATATCGTTGCATAAGCTTTAAATAAAATAAGCATAAGCTTTAAATAAAATAATACGCCGACTTGGGGAGGTGAATGTGATTTCAAGCAAAGAAGAACATTGAAATTATATTTGATCGGTAAACAGATAATTCTCATCTGAGACGGTAAAAAAAGAGATTAAAATACAAGAAAGACTACCACATCAAGCAACTAGAGATCATATAAATGAGAAATTAGGTACATATGAAAAGCAAACCATCGAACACATTAGATCAACATACATACATGCAACTAAAGTACAATAGTGATTAGTCAGTGAGCTGTTACAAATGATATAGTGTATACCATAATTAAATAAGAACGACTGGCAATGTATATATCTTAAAGATGTAATTATTTCAGGTTAACATTCATAAAGAAAAGAGACAATAAAACAATACATAAGCAGACGAAAAACAATTAAATAATTATCTGTATCAGATGTACATTCAAGAATACATTCATATATACGTACAAGTGTTTCTATGTGTATTTCTGTGCGCGCGCGTGTGTATGTGTATGTGTGTGTGCGAGCGTGCGTGCGTGAGTGTATGTGTGCATAAAAAAAAACGGAACATAATGGAGAAATTAATGTGTATTATACGCACATGTTAATAATTACATTAACGCTACCTGGTTGGTGATATAAAATATCTTCAGTCGCCATGAAGTAATTGAATGTGTACAGATAAGAAAATATTGTGAAAGCAATATATATGTAAACAAAATGCATGGACAATCAATGTTTGCTCACCCAGATAAATGCATAGAAATAGTTATTCCGCCGATTTGTGAATATTTCTAATTATGTATACATGTATCCTAATTATTGACTGTAGTAATTAAATACATATTTAGTGCACAACAGCAAACAAATATATTATTATTGCATACAGAAATATATGCCATATACATCGACATGGCTTCTAACATAAAACTTAAACACTCAGTCCTCTCATAGCTCCACTCTACTCTGCTAGATGGACCACTAATACTCACTTTGATCGAATGTTCAAAATTCAACTGTTCCAAGTGGAAAACATTTTGTCTTCAAAGATCTGATTATTGGCAACACCTTAGCTAACAACCTCTGTGGAAATTTTGGCGAAATGCCTGCTTTACACAAATATTAAATGTTTTCTTAGTATAATTCAGTCTCTTTATTCCTATTAGATCAATAATTTGCTTGTCATTCGACAAAATTTTTTTTTCGTATGGAAATTTTTCTCAAAATCTTTGACAATGTAAACACCGCATTTTAAAAACTAGACAGCAGACATCTTACGTTAAAGGCCACATTTCCGTGGCTTTGTTTTTAATTAAAGAAATTAAAGTGTTATACCGCCTAATTTTGTGTAGCTGGTATGATACTGTGTATCATACTCTCGAAATATGCACATCGTTGTAAGATAGGTCAACTGCAGGTCCTTTAATGCTGTCTATATTATAATACCGATGAACAAAATTTTACGGTACCCATCTTTTAATATACCTAATCTAAATGTGGCATATTCATTTCCATAGGACGTCAGTGGCTACCAGTCTTTATAAGACTATTTAAATCTTTTCGTGATAAATTCCAGGGTCATTTTGAAAACAGAGATCGTTGAAAACTTATTGGACCGATGCATATTCAAGCCAATCCATATTTTTTCCTATTCTACAGTTTCGAAGTTATCTATCTATGTATCTATCTATCTATCTATTTCTCTCTCTCTCTCTCTCTCTCTCTCTCTCACTCTCTCTCCCTCTCTCTCTCTCTCTCTACACACACACACACATATATATATATATATATATATATATATATATATATATATATATATATATATATATATATATATATATATATATATATATATTTATATATATATATTTACATCATATCAACCAAGTTGTTGGCCTGCTGTATTAAAAGCACAAGGATCCTTCCTTCAACCAGACAATATCTCACTCTTGGTTAAGTCCTAAGATCACATGAGACTCAATTATGCTGCCGCTTATTTGTTTGAAACAATATGGTGCTAAGTGTGTGAAAATATGTTAAAATCGGTGAACGAAACGTAATAGTAACACATTCGCCTATTTGTCAAACATCCAATCACGAAAAGACATCGTCATATAATTAGCATGTGTTCTCTTTCTTTCCTCTATCTTCTGCAGCTATTTCAATGATTTTATGCCGCTTTTGCACTTGCTTACTTCATTACATCTACACGAAATCGCCCTTCGCCCACTAGACTTCTGCTTTCATTAAATTTACAGTGATTCAACACGCAAACACTGCAAATTTCTTTCTCATTCCCCCGTCTCTAGCTTCTCACTGCTCACGTTTGTTCTTTTAAGACTGTACTACAAAGATTCTGGTTGAACATCAACTGCATCAAACTTGCTATTCTGAGTGATACACACAAAGCTCATGTGCAGTGTCTTCAATGGACTTAAATATCTACAACGATTGGCTGTAGGCTTATAGAAATTTTATGACTCATTCATATGTTAATATTTAGTGGTTTACAACTTTAGATCTATTGATCATTCAAAGATGCTTACGATAAATAGATACATTGAGCATATATATATATATATATATATATATATATATATATATATATATATATATATATATATATATATATATATATATATACATGTATAACTACGTATATACTCACGGATATATTCACAATGCTCTGTATGTATGTATATATATATATATATATATATATATATGTGTGTGTGTGTGTGTGTGTGTGTGTTTGTGTGTGTGTGAGTGTGTACGCATTCATGCACACTTAATTTTATGTTTATCTATTGTTTAAATGTTTGTAAGATTCCATTTTATGTACAGGGGTGTCGAGTTGTTGTGCATCTGTGTGCTTGTTTCCAATGCATATAAGAACAAACATGTCCGAGGTGTATCAGTTGTGAATCGTACCATACAACGATATGCAAAGTTGTATTGCTTATACTTCGATTAAATTCTGCTTCCTG
The DNA here is from genome assembly GCF_046866305.1 of Octopus bimaculoides. Taxonomy (NCBI): domain Eukaryota; kingdom Metazoa; phylum Mollusca; class Cephalopoda; order Octopoda; family Octopodidae; genus Octopus; species Octopus bimaculoides. Next base: position 20,842,992 of record NC_142939.1, on the reverse strand, counting down.
CTTCGAACTACATTCGTACACGCTATTAATCCCTTCATGAAACATAGGCTGTTCAACATATCAAAGTTTATATTCCATTCCAGATAATTTGAGGTCCTCATTTTATTTCTAGTTTACGTTCAGAGGAATGGCCAGTACACATCATCTATAACAGGCTTCGGAGTCTGATGCAGAAAAGTAGGAAACCATCTTCGTGCAGGAGACCTTCTCTGTTTACTTGCAACACGCCCAGTCTGTGAAGCCAGTCATGCTCAATGTGATTCCATTATACGGACTGGTGATTTAGAATTACTACTGAAGTAAGCAACTGTAGAATTTGAACTTAGGAGAAAAATAAATAAGAATAAATGCGAGAAAATGTGTGGGGGGGCGGAGAGGAGAGACGGACGTGTGGCGAAGTGAAAGTGTTCCATTATATATATATATATATATATATATATATATATATATATATATATATATATATATATATATATATATACATACATATATATATATATATATATATATACTTTAAAAAAAAGGAACTGGAAAACTACGTTGCGGAGAAACAATTGTAGTGATTTAAAAGAAATGTCCAACCCTACACTTCAGTTATATATTCACACACGATAGAAGCCCAAAAGAAAACAAAAGAAAACGTAGAAGTACGTATACTACTACAGCTGGATAGTACAGGGTCAAATATGCAGACGAGTGAGCTATATACTGTACTATAGTACATTCTTAACAGAATATACCATAACAGTGTTGATATATATATATATATATATATATATATATATATATATATATATATATATATATATATATATTTCTTTTTATGTATATGTATATGTGTGTGTAAGCGTGTATATATATGATATATATGTGTATATATCTATATCTATCTATCTTAATCTCTCTTTCTCTCTCTCTCTCTCTCTCTGTATATATATATATATATATATTTATACATACATATATATATATATATATATATATATATATATATATATATATATATATATATATATATATATATATATATATATATATACATATGCGTGTGTGTATGTGTGTGTGCGTTTGTATGTATGTGTGTGTGTGTGTGTGTGTGTGCGTATGCGTGTAGCGTAAGATAAAGAACCAAACAATGAAAGTACAGAGAATTTGAATTTGCGGCGCATATTAATGGTTGTCTGTATAAATGCGTGGGTAATGGAAATATATGTCTAAAACCTTCAGAGAAAGTTATTATCAACAAACCAAAGACAATATGTGATAAAATTACAAAATAACAAAATGAACTACGCATAGAAACACATGTATTTTTTCAGATATATTCACATATTTATGCGTGAGTATACACACACGCACATATACATAGGTAAATAGATATAAATATAGACTTATAGATAAATAGAGAGATAGATAGATGTATAACTGTATATATATATGTGTATGTGTATATAATTATTTATATTTACATTTATTTATATGTATATGTGTATATATACATATGTATACGTATTTATACATACACATACATACACATACATACACAGAAATGCACACCCACGCACACATAGACATGTCCCTCCTGTTTCAGGATACCGTTACACTCATATGTACCAACGACACCCACCACGACTAACAGACAAAAATGAATGCTTCCTGCCAAGAGACAGGAAAACACGGGTCATAAAAATCGAGAATACTAACAGAACAAAAAAAAAAATCAATCAGCTAAAATACTGTCGACAAAACCACCCCATCCCAAGGGAAATAACTGCACTTGTTTTGGAAAAACAACATTTCCAGAATTCTATGATGTCTTTCGTTAATAACGAAAGGAGCGCTAGGGAGGACCGGCCCATTGAAAACGCTAAACACAAACTCAAATCTTCTATTGATTTGTGAAAATGAATAAAACTACAGTTCAACTACCAGCCCACCGATGGATGAACATACTGTTCTTTGCAATGATGTTAAGTTTGTAGTGAAGGTTCTACCAATGCCATACATTACTGCATAAGGTAATCTGAATGTGTCCGATTTCGGCAGTATTGATGTAGTAAATCCTCAACGTATCCTCTCTCGTATAACATTCAGCACAGCAATCATCATTGCTGAAATGAATAGAATTATCACTACATGAGAACTTAGGTGTATTCATCTCTATTTTGTGTGTGTTTACATACCACTTTGGTCCTTAATCTTACAACCAGTCATTAGCTGTCCCCTAATATATATGCCCCAAACATAATCTTCAGTGTTTTGTTAGTGTTGTTGTTATAATTTTTTTCTGGTTTGAGAAGTGTTTTTCCTACATCAATGGCTGATTTTCTGTTCCCTGCTATATTGCGCCTTCTGCCAATTTGTCCATATATTTTCTAATTGGAAAAGTCTATATCTTTGGAACTTACTCCATCCGTTGTTAAATCGATTGGGAAAACTGATGATATGAAGTGCAACATTTCCTATTTCTCGTGTATGCATGTTTCTGTGTGTGTGTATGTGTGTGTGTGTGTGTGGGCGTGTGTGTGCGTGCGATGGCTCGAAGACTCATTGATTGTGATTGAAGTCATAGCCGAATCACCGGACTGTCAGAGATTCGATTGTTGGCAGTGGGCAGTGGGTTTTATCCTTGTGCAGTACGTTGAAGTATTTTTTTATTTCGAACTTCTGAATGTGTTCTTAGAAATTCATACCACTTAAGTACTGGTACTATGCTGTTTCCAGCTCTTGCATGTTACGTTGAGTTGAATATGGCATAGTTTTATTTTGTCTGTTCGTCTCTGTTTGGACATCTCAATAATTTACTGAAAGGATGTCCTATGGTTCTAAGCAACACTGATAAAAGTATCCCTTTCATGGAAAGGGAGATAATGAAGAACTCGTGATCCCAATAGAAGGGGCGTGTGTGTGTGTGTGTGTATGTGATAATGGTGTGTATGAGTGTATATGTGTGTGTGAATGGGGCGCGTGACGTGCGTGAGTGTGAAAGTGTATACGGATGTGTGTGCTAGTGTGTTTGCGTGTATGCTTGTGTGTGTCCGTGCGTAACGTGCGCGCGTGTGTATTGTGTGTAGCAGTTGAGATATGTTTTTTCACGTGGTGTGTGCACATGTGTGTATGAGTGTCTGTGGCGTAACAGTGTGTATGTGTATAGTGTATATATGCGGGCGAAAGTTATTTTTGGCTATGTATGGTGTTAATGCGTGTTGTGTGTGTATATATAACATGTATTCGGGTATTATGTGCTTCTGTGGGTGTGGGAGTATGCATGATAGCGTATGTACTGAATTAAACAGTGTATGTGGCTGTTGCTATAGTGTTATGTGTGGTAACGCTATTGAAGATTGTGTGTGGGTGTGTGAATGATGTCTGTGGTGTGGGTGTGAGAAATTGGTCAGTACTAGTGTCTGTGTGGAGTCCGTGTAGTGTGGTATGAAATGAAGAGAGGAGGTGAGGTAGATGTCGAATGAAGAGAGGAGGTGAGTTGAGACCATATGGTGCAAAGAAACGAAGAGAGAAGATTAAATCTTGTTCACAGCGAAGGCGGCCGTAGTAATGACTCTTTTGCAAAGACAATCCGAATACACAGATAGATACTGTAGCGAATGACCGGTAAAGCGGAAATAGCGCGAGTCCGGTGTGTCATTGCCGAGTCTAATGTCTTGGAGGTACTTTCCAAACCGATGAGGCAGGCGGCGTCCGGTTTGACCGATGTACAGAGAAGACTGAGAGAGCAAGAAATGCAATATATATATATATATATATATATATATATATATATATATATATATATATATATATATATATATATATATATATATATATATTTATATTTATATATGCAGATAGATTGTTGGACAGAAAAAAAAAATATGTATATTATGGAAGAGTAGGTAGTCAGAATTCTGTATTATTCTTTCTTAGTGGTTTTGTCTCATTCTCGGAAACTCCTTAGACATGGTATATATGTATGCGTATATATATATATATATATATATACACGCACACACACAAACACGTACACATATATATAACGAGTACTTATAAAAATATGTCAATGTATTCTCATAGTGATAATGGTAACCGATTTTGGTTGATTAATATCAAACGAAAATCGAATGTGCCTTATTCTAGTTTACGTGCTTGGGCAACTTCTAGATTTCCACGTCAGTAGTTTGCCCTAACACAAACGGCGATATACATGCTGATTTTTCTATTGAAAATATTTAGAATGAACATGAATTTATAATTAAATTGTCATATTCAAAAGCAGCAGATAGTCATATATTCCATATAGGCGGTCAGTCATATGTGATGAATTTCACTTCACCACCTCGTGGATCAGGATTGCATTCCATGGCATATTACTTTTCTATCCTGTTTTCTACTACAGTTTCAAGTTGAGCAATTCGCAATGGGTGGATGGTTATTAATAGATTTCCCATTTTTCTACCTATCTATCTATCTATCTATCTATCTATCTATCTATCTATCTATCTATCTATCTATCTATCTATCTATCTATCTACCGTTTTATACATTTGTCTACCATCTATTTATCGCTTTCTGTCCCCCTCTCTGATTATTATTATTTTCATATATATATATATATGTGTGTGTGTATGTGTATGTATATACATTATATATATATATATATAAATATGCATATGTATGTATACGTATATATAAATATATATGTGCATATATGAATATATATATATGTATATATATATATATATATATATATATATATATATATATATATATATATATATATATATATATATATATATGGGAGAATATACAAATAATAACAACAGACGAGGACAGGTGGTGTAAATAACAAAAGTATATATTAGTATGACGCTCGGGAATACGGAAAGTCTTTGACGTTTCGAGCTACGCTCTTCAACAGAAAGAATACGGAGACAAGGAGAAAAACACGGAGAAAAAAAAAAAAAAAAAAAAAAAATATATATATATATATATATACACGCATCTATATGTGTACATGTATATATAACTATATTCATGTCTACATACATAATGTATAATACATATCTGCATGGGTTAGTGGGCCGAAACTTCGAAGTCATTCTCAATACTATTCTTTTAAGAGAAATTAAATGTGTACTCTACCAAATGTATTGAATAACCTGTCTTTTAATGTAAAATATATTTTATTGAATAAGAAGCAAGCATTAACATATATATATATATATACTGTATATCTATGTATGCATAAAAACATACACATACACACATTTTTATCACTGACATATTTTGCGGAGGAAGCGTGAAATTATTGCAACTGAATTTAGAATTGAGAAAATTTTATTCTGTATTAGTTTCATACTAATATATAATGATATCAATTCTCGAGATTCAAAATTGCTATGCCAGCTACAAGCATATTTACAAATGTGTGAACAATTGAAAGATATTCAGCATGTGTATCGCTATACTAACTCCACCAGGAAAAGCTATTCCTTACTCACACCTAAGTGTATATAAAACTAAACTGGAGGAGGGTCGAAACATGTTAGAATATGGGCTCATTGCTATTCTACTCTCTTTTGTTCGAACGTCATACTGAAGGTTATTTTACAAATGTTTCAAATAAGCACAATTATTTAGTGATCATCCCAACTGTGCTAATTCTAATTTCGTTTGTATAAATAGATTTCTTTTATTGGGATCTAATGATGTGAAGTGAATTTTTCGTGTTTCTGCTGTATCAATTTTGTCGAAATATGCAGACCACATAGATTTTGACGAGGTGTATCATTCTTATTTATTTAAATATAATTCAAATAAAAATGTTAAGGAAATAAGAAACTATTATGTTTAGAATGAGCATGTTCTACCATTTCGTCAATATATATCATATCATAGATTATACTTGACCAAATAATATGTATAAATGTTGCGGAACACAAATACTTTTCAATGAACTGCATGTAATTTGGCCCAAAATTGAATTAGCTATGGGGAGTAGAATTGGTTGCAAAGAAGGTAAATGCCCAACGTAAGAATATTGTTCACCATGTTTCGTTGATGAGTAATCCGACGGAGTTTATATACTATTGATATTATGGATAACTATGCTTAACAGCCAAAATCAATGACGTTGATGCTCTGACATGTTATTCTGCTTTAGTAGCCATGGAAATGTCTTAATTGTTTAAACATTTGTAAGATAGCCATCTTCAAAGAAAATTCAGTAAATAGCTTAGGGACAACTAACTTATTTGTAATTCAGATGACATCATTCTTGCATCCGTTTGATTGTCTACTATATAAACATTCTTCTAAAATACAATATTCTTTTCGAAACGCCAGAGGTTTCATATATTTAATTAAAATGCAGTAGGAATATTCATGGGATCTGTGGAACATAGCAGAATAAGCTATACTTCTCTTCAATTTTCTCTTACTACCACAGTGGATCTTATTCCTCTAGTCTTAAAGAATTCTTTGGATAAAACATTTAAACAGAACGTTTTCTATTCGTATAGTCAAATGTAGTATTTATTTACTTTTCTCATTTAGAAATGAATCAATCGTTAATGGAATTTTCTTCAACGTTTCGTTAGAAGTGCATGTATAATTATATCAGTTACGAAGGTCATACTAGAACGAATTGATTGTTCTCATATAAGTGAAGCTTTTATTTTTTAAATTATTTTGGTGATAGTGGCACGAGATGGCTGGACTCCATTATACTTGTTACCTGATTCGTAAGTAAATACACCATTTATCTTTTATACACATATTTTTCTTTTATCTTTTACTTGTTTCAGGTCATTAGAATGCGCCCATAGTGGGGCACCGCCTTGAAGAACATTTAGTCGAATGAATCAACACAGCACTTTTGCCGAAACACTACGTTGCAGCGACGACGTAAACATACCAAACAGCGGCTGTCAAGCGCTACTGGGAGACAAGCACAGACAGAAAGACACACACACATGAATATATATATATATATATATATATATATATATATATATATATATATATATATATATATATATATATATATATATATATACGACAGACTTCTTTCTGTTCCGATGTATCAAGTCCACTCACAAGGCTCTTTGCCCACGGTGGCACGCAATGGGACTGAATCGGAGACCATGAGGATGTGATGCAAGCTACTTACCACACAGCCACGTCTAGGGATCGGAGTGACTTTCAATGCTTGGCCTTTAATTCACACATTAGATGCCTTAAGGAAATGAAATAAAATGTTCATTTATAAATCACGCTACCCTAATACAACTGGAAATTAGAGTTGATGGACTCAAGAACACTGAAATATTCTACCTCATTATTGAATCTGTAGTATTTTATACCAATAGGTCAGAAAGATGTTTGCTACATTTGTCTCCAGTGGCACTCTTACTTAGCCGTTAGAAATGTAGAACTCTTTCCACCAGAAAGTAAACATCACGTGATGGTGTTTGAAATGTGAGTAAAATACCACAAGTATATTAAACACGGTGTAGCAAATATAGCATTCCTTGATATAAACCCTCCTTTACACATTCGATAAGTGTACCCATCAACGAAGAGATGTAAAGGATATTTCCTAACTATATACACAGAGTTCTTTAAATAATCATGTTCATTTTATTAGCATTTGTTAACAATGCATTTAAAAATGTATCGATATCAAGTGCATATTGTACTATACATTGCTTGCTACTTATATCGCTGTTCTTGGAAAGATGTTAATAAACCAGTTTGACATATGTCTAAAAAGGGACATAACTGTTTGTGAATACTGCTGTGCGTGCTCCTTCCATTCCAAAGTGATAGCAACAGAAATGCACGCACATTCTTGCAAACATAAATATACATACATTCACATTGTACGTTGACTCTGGTAAAATATCACTTAATACGTATTGTTGAAATAAAAACTGTGATAGAGAATATCGTCCCAAAATTTTCAAGTATTAGGATCGGGTATCTGAACCACACCATGCAACCATAAAAAAAGAAGAAGCCAATTATATTTGCATGAAAAAATATCAACCCTGGTAAAGACTAATGATATAAGATCTACAACTGGTTCTGCGTATCTAACTGAAATGGGAAACACAATTTAATGTTTAAAGTAGGATGAACTAAAATTTATTTTAAAAAATGAAACTAGATAAAGAATATTGGAAAATATAATAGCGCAACTATAGCAATATGACATTAATGACAAGAAAAAATGTAACTCTGTATATAACACATTTGATGCAATAAGAAATCTCCTAAACAGAACAAAACGATATTTAAAAGGAATGAATTAAGGGTTGTCATTATACAAAGTATAACTAGGGGGACAATTGAATGAACATAAATATAAAGATCTTCTGAATGTAATCAATAATACAAAGATAAGGAACAGAATATTGAAGGTATAGAATATGGATGATAGAAATAAAAATCCATTATTAAATTTACAACAAATTGTGGAATAACTAAAAACACATATTGTGCTGTGCTGCTTAGAATTCTACATGAAAAAGCCAAGTAAATAATTTATACAAGATGTAATGCTTGGGGAATACAGAAAGAAAACTTCGCTGCATAAGAATATAGATAATGTGTCTACTTAACTACATAAGAAAATAGATAATGTGTATACCTAAATACTAAGAATTGCAAACCATCAGTTGATTACAAATTAGAAAAATAAAAACGACTTATACAACAAATAGATGCGCAGTTATTAGATCAAGAAACAAAATTCTGAAAACCACTATATTAATATGTAGATTTTATTATACACCAGCATCAACAGGAGAAAAAGAATGTAACTGAATCAATAAGGTCTCAGAATTTTGGAACGAAGTATCTATGAAATCTATCTAAGAGCGGATTAATTCATAACGATAAAGCGTCATAGGCAAACATGCAATTAAGCAAACGAAAATATTTATGTAAATCTGGTTTTGCTTTTGAATGTTAATGAAACAGGGTAAAATATAGAAACGAAGATCTATGATATGTTCCCCGTCATATATATTTTCTGATGTAGGTGTAACACCTGTTTTCTGGAACTTTTGGTTCCAGAACCTTTCTGGATTAATGACTTTTCCAAACCTGGGTTTGTCACCTTCGTCTAAATTAAAGTCATTAAAAATTCTCTCAAATAATTAAATGAAATTCAGGTACATGTACACTAGTCGAAATTAATGTGAATAATACGTTTCAGACCATTAGTGCACAAACACTCGGAGTTATACCTGCATTATAATGATTACGAGATTTTGGAACGGTATGTCCATAATTTACATAAAGGAGAAATTAAAAACTATGTTTTGAGAGATGATTTAATGTCTTACTTCACTTTCTATGAGTACAGTGCGTAAAGTAAATCACTTATTTTGTACTGATATCTTGAATCTTTTGTTACATAAATTCAGTCACATATTTCTGTTAAAAGATTTACAAATGCTGGAAAAAAATCATGTTCTAAAACCAGACATTGAATGAGAAAACTGGAAACACATTAATAGAACAACAAATGTGAGTTGAAATGTATGAGGCATTAAAAGTCCATTCAAATAATTTCAAGCCACGGAGACTAGCATACAAGTTAAATCCAGTATAAAATAATGTAATCGTGATTGTAGAGAACAAAATGATTGTGAATCCCAATACTTAATCTGGGAAAATCATGAAAAACAGAAAAGGTGAGAAGCATTGAGAACCGAAAAAAGAAAGTGATATAAATTGAACAGTATTGGAAAAACACGAGAAAATTATTCTCAAGAATCAGGGAAATAACCCTAAAATTGGGAACACAAACATACGACTGTATATGAAGCATTACTTAAATATTAGTAACGTCCTTAGTTTGAATACAAATTATAAATTAGGTAACGCAATAATTAGGTAATGCAATAAATTAGGTAACGCAATAATTAGGTAATGCAATAAATTAGGTAACGCAATAATGTATTCACAAATTATGGAAACACTATATAAGACAACATAAAGGTTATGTGCTATGTTCATATTTCGACGTTTCAAAATCCGATAAGTTTTTTCTAACAGTTCAGAAACTGTGATTTGCTAAATATTCTCTTCTACTCTAGGCACAAGGCCCAACATTTTGGGGGAGGTGCCAGTCGATTAGATTGACTCCAGTACGCAACTGGTACTTAATTTATAAACCCCGAAAGGACAAAAAGCAAAGTCGACCTCAGCAGAATTGGAAGTCAGGACTTAAAGACAGACGAAAAACCGCTAGGCATTTCGCCCGGTGTGCTATCGTTTCTGCCAGCTCCCCGCCTTAAGTAATTTTTTCTACAAGGCCCGGAATTTTGGGGAAGGGGCCAGTCCATTAGATCGATCCCAGTACCGATCTGGTACTTAATATATCGAACCCGAAAGGATGAAAGACAATGTCAACCTCGGACAGAACTAAAGACAAACCAATTACCGCAAGGAATTTCGCTCGGCGTGTTAACGTTTCTTATTTCTTTACTGCCCACAAGGGGCTAAACATAGAGGGGACAAACAAGGACAGACAAAGGGATTAATTCGATTACATCGACCACAGTGCGTAACTGGTACTTAATTTATCCAGAAAATCCTGCTTTATTCTAATGTAATCTTTACATGAAGATTTAATTTTGTGTTTTCGCATAGAATCTTCACTGTTGCTTTAGAGCAGTAAAATCTCAAATCAATCGAGTTGTATTTGATACTGTTCTATGGTATTTTTCCATTGAATTTAGTGTGGCGCTACTTTGCGAGTAAAGATTTCATCGAGAGTTGTGACGAACTGAATATTTTTCATTTTGTAACTACTGTAATTTGTAATCTCACAGCCTAACGTTCACACAGATACACACGCATCTTTATATAGAGTTACATACGTATGTACGTAGATATATATGAATGATAAAAAAAAAATCAGTAGTATTGTATGCTTGGTGGATTAATAAGCAACCGACAGTCTTATAAAAATAAATATATATTCGGACATTTTTATTCTATTATAATTTTAGTTGTTTCCTTCATACGACTGCAGCCGTGCTGGGGCATCACTTTTAGTCGAAGAAATCGACCTCAGGACTTATTCTATGTTAGCCTAGCACTTATCATATCGGTCTCTTTTGTTGAAACTCTAAATTACGGAGACGTAAACACACCAACATCGGTGGTCAAGCGATAGCAGAGACACACACGCATTCACACAAACGCATATATAACTGCGGGCTTCGTTCAGTTTCCATCTAATAAACCAACTCACAAGACTTTGGTCATCCCGACGCTATAGTATAACAGATTTACCCAAGGTTCCATGCAGTGGGACTGAACCCGGCACTATGTGGTTGAAAAGTAAGCTTCTTACCACCTAGCCACGCTTGCGCCTATAATTATAAATGAATATCAATCACAACTTGTAACAAATCTGAAATTATCCTCTGCAAAATATTGCATGAAATTTCAGTTTCGTTTATAGACTATTGGCAGGATACATAAAACCAAAGTGTTGCTATATCTTACCTAGTTTTAAATTTGGCGATGCAATTATGATTTGCATTACATCAATTCATGAAAATCATTCCTGTAAACAATATACAGTTATCCAAGGCTGGAGCGGTAAATATTGCTTCAGCTTGGTAAACTTACGAGTTACTAATCTGCTACAAGATTGCTGTAATAGAAGTAAAGATTACAAATCCTTGAAAGTATTTTCTATGTCAAGAGTAAACTTTCTTAATGATATATTTAAAGCAAAATCTCCAAATAATAACACACCGCAGATTTGAAGCTGCTTAACCAGATACACATACGCACAAATATCTATCTATCTATCTATCTATCTATCTATCTATCTATCTATCTATCTATCTAACACACTCTTTCATATACAGTTGATACTAAAAACACTATGGATGATCATGTCAATAATGAACTGTGAGACGGGATACTAGAACAATATCTAATAATACTACATCACATTTCCGCGAAAGAGTCCCACTTCCGAACATTATTAATACTAATAAGAATAGAAAAGTAATCAAACAAGTTGATCAACCGCTTGGAAAGCTCCTTGAGAATAGTAAAGAAAATGCCCTCGATGTGATTGATCAACTCATTTACTCAGCTGCTTATTTTGGAACTAAGGCTGGTTGGTTTCGTTATATTTTCTTCTTTTTTGCTTATGTGAATTACGAGTAATGCTATCTGTGGAGACATATTGAAGTAGAAGAATTAGTATTATAACTGCTATTTCTAAATTTCGGTATATGGTGAAGCAACTTTTGCCGATCCCTTAATTATGTTTATAATTATAAACAAAAATCTTTTTGTATAAGTTTTTAACGATAATTTTTTTTTTCCATACCGAACTACTTGGTAAAATTATTAATCAACAGACAGCAGATTTCAAATCTCCCTAAGAATTCTGAGTAGTTTCCCGAGAATAAACCTAGTGTAATACGACACCGTATTCTACATTCATGTACGTGTGAGTGCGCATTTATTTATACGTCCTGTGTGAGGATCTCCATTAACCTGCTTGAATATATTCCTGAGTTTAATTTATAAAACGTTTTTCAGAAAATAATTTCGAATTGGGAGGGAAAGTTATGTTTTCCGAGTTATGGGAACTGGTAAATGAAAATTTGGTTCGAGAAGAAGTGTTTCAAAATGTGAGTATCCAGGATGACATCATTAAAGTCTCAACATCAGAATCTCTAGATATTTTATCTTCTAACCCGATCACGAATAAAGTTTGATTTAATTAGCATCGTTACTAGCAGTTTCCACGTGTTACGGAATTTGACCGTTAAAACACATAATTATTCCTATCATTTCAATCACTGGATCTATAGGGGCATGTGTTCCGCAGCGGTAGATGCAGTTCCAATAATTACACACAAGTACCGAGTTGCAGACTGATGTAAAGATAAGCAAAGGTTTGATAAAATGCGAGGAATTTGAGTTGTGGGTACTATTTTCTTCCGAAATGAATTTGTATTACTTTCAATAACAGAAATCTTTTCTCAGATGATATCATCAATAATTCATGTATTCTACAAAAAGCTGTCTCTTAAAATTTTGTTATATTATGGATAGAACTGTAAATAGATTTGACTGAAACTCCATTTGCATTGATGTTGTAGAATATATATATATATATATATATATATATATATATATATATATATATATATATATATAGAGAGAGAGAGAGAGAGAGAGAGAGAGGTAGAGAGAGAAAGAAAAAGAGATGGAGAGGTAGAGAGAGGGATATATATATATACATAAACACACATACACATATATATATATACATACATATATAGGCTTATACGTATGCATATATGAGTAAACGTACCTATGCATATACATGCCACACACACTCATGTATATATATATATATATATATATATATATATATATATATATATATATATATATATATATATATATATATATATATATATATATACATACATATATATATATATATATATATATATATATATATATATATATATATATATATATATATATATATATATATATATATATATATATATATATATATATATATATATATATATATTTTATGTATGTATGGGAACATATCTAAATATATTTGTGAATATGTATATATATACTTGTATGTACGTACGTATGTATGTGTGTATGTAGAAATATATGTGTGCACGAGGGAATGTTTGCATTTATTTATGTAATTATGCATGAATTTATGGATGGCTGGATGATGAATGAATAAATGAATTGCAGGTGAAAAATATCTACATATATTGAAAACACAGTTCTTCTTCTTCTTCTTCTTCTTCTTCTTCTTCTTCTTCTTCTTCTTCTTCTTCTTCTTCTTCTTCTTCTTCTTCTTCTTCTTCTTCTTCTTCTCCTCCTCCTCCTCCTTCTTCTTTTTCTCCTTCTTCTTCTTCTTCTTCTTCTTCTTCTTCTCCTTCTTCTTCTTCTTCTTTTTCTTCTTCTTCTTCTTCTTCTCCTCCTTCTTCATTATTATTATTATTATTATTATTATTATTATTGTTGAGGTTGTTGTTGTTGTTGTTGCTGTTGTTAATAAACTATCATATGGAAATTTACTTAGCAGGTATATTGTCTTGATGTTTATTCACAATATTTTTTTTCTATTTGACAACTATAATTTTTTCCTACAACTCAACAATGCGTGTCTAAATCTCAATATTCTTTAGCCTCTCAGATGGTAGTCTGGATGTTTTACCAATCTCACCACTTACTACAAGAACTATTGGCTAGATCCTAACATATGGCAATTTTCTCAATTTTTGTGTTATCTACTCTCTTATGATACTGTATTCCACATTGCTTTAAAATTGTGTTCAAGTTTTTATGGAGACGCCCCATAAAATCCAGTAAAAACTACTTAAAACTAGAGCCTTTAGGTGGAGTTCATGCCACTTACCTGCTATTTGGAACTTTTAAATACAAACCAAACGATAACAAGGGAGAACTACTGCGAGCATCTTAAGCGCGAGAAGAAATGTCAGTGCGAGAAGAAAAACGACCATCTTTAGTACCCAGACAAGGGGTATTCTTTCATCAGGATAATACTCGGCCACAATGAAAGAACTTGCAGAAGGTGGTTTGAAAAATTCAGAGGTGGAGATTTCAATTTTGAAGATGACGATTGAACAGGACGTCCAGCTGAGTTTGATGATAAGGTCCTTGAGGCATTACTTGTAGAAAATCCTTTATTTTCAGTTGAAGAATTGGTAATAAAGCTTAGTTTAAACCATACAACTGTTCATCGTCATCTTCAACAACTTGGAAAGTTTCCTAAACTTGGGTAATGCAACAATCAACAATCAATGCAACAATCAATGCTCACGTTTACTGTCAGTAATTAGTGCGTTTGAACCAAGCTTTGGAAAAAAAAGACCCTCTTTAGATAATCGAAAAGTAGTGATGTTTCATCAGAACAATGCGTGACCCTACACTGCAAAGATCACATCACAGAAGATCGAAGAGCTTGGTTGGGAAAACTTTCCTCATACACCTTATTTTCTCGACCTTGTTCCTTCCGACTCCTTTCATAGTTTACATAATCATTTAGGGGAGATAACTTTCGCGAGCCAGGAGGAGATCGAAACTGACATTTCAGAGTTCTTCGCTTTGAAACCAAAAGTGTTTTACAAAAATCTTGTATAGAGATGGAAGGAAGACATAGATAATCAGGGAAAATCCGTTGATGATTAAATTTCTTTATTCATTCAAAATTCGGACAGAACCTATTGGATGACCTGATATATATATATATATATATATATATGCTTTTATACATCTGTGAATTGTCTGGTGCAAATTATATTATAGTTAGATATTTTAATGTATTCCACAATATTTCAAGATTATTTTATTTCTACATTGCTCTACTGTGTTTACATGTAAACTTATCTATATGTTATCGAACAATATATTACATGTAACGCAAACGCATTGTTACGGTAATTTTTTTATGCTACAGTGTTCATCTACTGCATTTGACACGCAAGAAAATATATATCTTTGAATCTATTCCTTGCTGCTTGACAATTTTTTTGTAACTTACTTTTTCTACACGAAACATTATAATTGTATTATACACACAAACGTACATACATATCTACATTTATATATATATATATATATATATATATATATATATATATATATATATATATATATATATATATATATATATATATATATATATATATATATATATATATATATATATATATATATATATATATATATATATATATATATATATATATATATATATATATATATATATATATATATATATATATATATATATATATATATATATATATATACATATATATATATATATATATATATATATACACATTTACATACGTGCATATATATATGTGTGTGTGTGTGTGTGTGTATACATACATAATCACGCTAATTCTGAACAGTGAGAATGAGTACTTAAACACATCATTGGCGGATAAATATCCTTTATTTATGCAATTCATGCTTGTGTAACAACAAGGGTGTTTTCATTTTAATGTGTCTACTCTCCCATCATACTGAATGCGTGGTTCTGATGGGATTGTAGGAGGTAAGGGAAGATGTATATAGAATGTGAATATTTTAAGAGTTTTCTCTTTCTGCTATTTCCACCAAATGAAATCATTAAATGCATAATGATAGTTCTGCGTTTAATGCTTTGATCTGTAAGATACATTCCAGTCGGTATTATCTTACTTTTATTTTGATATATTTTTTTATAGAACGGACAGTGCACTTCATCTGAAAGTTCTAAGTGTCTAGTCTACTTACATATTATGACATGTTCAGATGAATGTATCCTAAAACATTCATTTGGTCGATGGTGCCTTCATGTAATGATATCTGAGGAAACTGATGGACTATAGGATTTTTACATATTTCCATATCAAAAATGGTAAAGATCGCTTTCGGTCATAAATGGGCAGGAGATGGTGCTTAGAAGGTTTTTCTTTGTGGCACAAATACAGGAATGTTTGGTTATGTAATACCAGCAGTCACCCATGCATAACAAACTCCCCTGTCCACGTCACCGATGTTATCAAATGAAAAGACAATGGATGATACAGCTTGGCACTAGTGACGTTGCAACTCATTTCGACAGCTGAATGGACTAGAGTAACGTGAAATAGAGTATCCTGCTCAAAAATACAACACGCAGGCCGGTCAGGGAATCGAACTCACTACCTCATGCTCGACGCTCTAACCACTGAACCATGCAACTTTATATATTATGATATGATTGCATGATATTGTGTGAATCGCATAACATTGTACAAGATATGAAATAAAATTATTGTGATTACACAAACAACTGTAATGTCAATTTGACTTCTTTCCTATTTTAAAGTACTCAGACACATACGCGTCCGCGCACATACAAGTATACATACATATATGCATGCATGTATATGTATATGTATATGTATATGTATATACGTGTATATATATATATATATGTATATACGTGTATATATATATATATATATATATATATATATATATATATATATATATATATATATATATATATATATATATATTCGACAATAAGGACAGACTCGACAGAGAAAAGTCGAGTGAAATTTCCGTGGGGAATGATCCAACGTTTCTTTCAGAGACTGTCTTTAGGGTACCATTACAAGAGGGAAATAAGAGAAATTTGTAGTGTTTTATATTCTCTCTGCGTCAGGAACTAGTCGCAAGTTATGAAAGAAAACGTGAGCTTTATGTATTGATAGGAAATTGCAGAAAAGAGAAATTTGATGAGAAAGTTTGAAGCAAAGAGAAATGAAATATAGAGTAAAGAGTGAATATGACTGTGGGATACAGGGGAAATTGAGTTAAGAGGAATGTGAAAAGCTGAGAAACGGATTACTAAACTAAAACCAGGTACAGAAGGAAAAAAAGTGTCAGTTAATTTAATCCTATCGATGACATATACGACGTTCTTAATATGTAGCGCTGAGCATTCTGTGTCCTTGACTACGAAGAGTTGCTGATAATTCCTGGTTTTGAGTAAAAGAAAATACAGGAGGACTAGTTGATTATGATTTTATTGAAAATATTCCCCTCTGAGATTCAAACACATATAGCGGCGCTCCTTCTGTTTTTCTAAGCCCTGTAAAAGAAAGCGGACGTTTGGGCCTTCAGCCAGACCTCTCACATTGCCCTCACAGCCAGGAAGTTTCCAGCACTCTCTTGCATGTAGAGCTCAGATTTTCAGCTGCGTTAAGACCTGCAAGGTGCTCAGAAGTACTGACACCGCGCACAGAAATATATGGGAAGAGGTAGTGGGAGCCAACTCCGAAGATAATCATTACTACTGAGAGCTCTATGTGTCACTCACATCTGCCACCAGTCATTTGCTGAAAGAATCATTACTTAGCTACTGACAGTTGCCCATGGGAGAGAGGGCACCCTTTACGTACAGAGTGCTTGATGTTGAACGGCTTCGAGAAAAACCCGTTCACCTCAATGATTGAGTCGATGTTGCTGTATAAAGCAATGGTCCATCCAGGGAAGACGGGGCCCAACCCGAATGCTGCGAGGACCGACACCAGATACTGATGGTTAATCCTGTCAAAAGCTTTTGACTGGTCTAAGTGGACCAGTGCCTCACCCTTGCCAGGGAACCCGTTAACCCTCTCTAAGGTGTAGCGTAGAAGGCGGAGATTGTCATGTATGAATCTGCCAAGAACGGCACAATAGAAAAAGAAAGGAAAGGAAAAGGACAGAAGGAAAAGGAAAGAAAAGGAAAGAAGGAAGAAAGAAATAAAACTGTCCAAAACACAGCAACTTCAATCTTCCGGCCAACTGGTACACCCCCCTGATTGGTATATCAACAGGAACACAGCAACCGGAACAAAGCGTCACAAATTACACCAAAAAATTAAACAAAATTGGTAAAAAGAAATTCCACAATACAATATTCCGGCCACCAGTACTCTAGGCCAAGTAGCAGGAATACAGCAACAGGAACACAAAAACAAAGTTCGCAATTTTTGGAGGTGCCCTCAAAGCACACTTCTCACTGCTAAGTGAGACTTTAAGCACAACTACAGGCAGACAAAATGCTTGGAACTCAGTGGAGATGTTTTTATTCGACAAAAATAAATAAATACGAGCAACAAACCCCCACTGAATCCCCAAAACACAAACGTCTTACCTTGTAGTTGTGCCTCAATAATTCACGACTTTCTTGTACAGCGACGTGACTGCAGCAGCGAAGTAAAATCGCATCCACACAGTAGTGAAGGAATCGAACTAATTACCACACAGCCACTCCTGAGTCTATTCAACGGCAAAAAAAAAAAAAAATATCAATGTTAAGTTATTGATGCATTTAAATAATTCTATGTCTGCATTGTCAGACTATTGCCCCACCAAACTAGTGTTTTAAAGAATTCAAAACTCTGCCAAGATCCGGTACAAATTCTTCATGCTTCAAAGAGTCGTTTACTTTTTGCTCAACCTGACATATAGACACACACACACACACACATCTATCTATCTATCTATCTATCTATCTATCTATCTATCTATCTATCTATATATATATATATATATATATATATATATATATATATATATATATATATATATATATATATATATATATATATATATATATATATATATATATATATATATATGTATATATACATATATGTACATATACATTATGTATAAATATGTTTATATATGAGTACTTATAGTAGCTAATTATTTAGCAACAATTATCTAAAACATGCCTGAATGCTTTAAGGAGAATAATGTATTGTATATGTAAAGCAATAGTTGCATTCAAATTTTAAGATCAGCTACTCAGTGTTAAGTTACGTACGCACCTAAGCACACACACACGCAAACACACACACACACACACGCACACACACACCCACACGCACACACATACACACGCATACCCACACACACACACACACACGCACACACACACACACATGCATATATGCAGCATATCTGTGTATCTATGTATGTATCGTAGCGATATGTATGCATGTAAGTTAGTAACGTGTATGTATGTGTTTTTTTCAGATATTCAGTTTAATACAATTATCTTCCCATTTATATTTTCTAATCTATTTACCTATGCTCATTTCCGATCTTTCTTCCTCTGATTTTTTTCCTCACAACTTTTTTTTTCGTTCAGTTTTATTTTTACATTAAACTACATTCTGCGTCGTCTTCATTTCATTTTCTTTTTTCTCCCCGTTTTATAACTTCTCCGCATTCGCCTGTTCATCCTAGTGTTACTTTCTATACACACAAAGAAATAACAAGGAAATAAAGAAATTCCCTACGTTAAGCATCCATCAATTTCACCTACAGGGAACAGAAAATAAGAATTAAAAAAAAGACATGCCTTTGATGGATTCTAATTCAAACTAACGACCTTCGTTGTGGTAGTAATTTTATATAGCTTCAGAAATGTGCTACTGGTAATTTGTCAAGTCTGCTATACACGGTCAATAACCTTCTTAATACAGCTACATATTTCATTAACATACTATTACTACTACTACTACTACTGCTACTACTACCACTACTACTACTACTACTACTACTACTACTACTACTACTACTACTACTACTACTACTACTACTACTACTAGTGCTCCTGGGCATAGCTGATGTGAAGCGCAGTATTTCACTGGTACTTTATAAATAGTAATAACAATGATTTCAAATTGTGACTTAAGGTCAACGGTTTTTCTTTTGTGGGAAAGGTTAAATTGATTGTATCGACCTCGCCGCTGAACTGGTATTTATTTTAACGACTCCGATAAAGGCGAAAGGCAAAGTCGACCCTCGGCGGAATTTGAAGGTCACAATGTAAAGACGGGTGAAACACCACTAAGCTTTGTCTCCAGCTTGTAAACGATTCTCCCAGGTCAATCCTCCTAAGTTGGCGGCGAGCTGGCAGAATCGCTAGCACTTCGAACAAAACGCTTAGTGGCTTTTCTGTAGTATCATTACGCTCTGAATTCGAATTCCGCTGGCGTCACTTTACTTTTCATTACAATAAAATATACTACCCGTGAGGTACTGAGGTCGATGCGATGAAATTTCCAAAACTATGAATGTTTAAATTGTTAATGTGACTGCTATGCTGTGACCATTGTTTTTCGGCTGTGGACCGAACATAGGTCTTGTTTCATTTTACCAGCAAAATCCTCAGCAATATCTAAAAAGGTATCTCGTTTCCACGTCGTGAATTAAACCTTTTTTGTTTCAGTCTAAATGCAAAGTACCTGGAACTGTACATAGTTTCGAACTAGATCTGTTTGTATTGTTATTCGTTGCTCAGAATAGCTTCAGATTGGGAAGGATGATGTCTCTACCACATTGTGGTAAACAGGCGTCGAATAACATGAGCAACAAAAATAACAGCAACAAACTACTACTACTACTACTACTACTACTACAAATAGTAATAATAATAATAATAATAATAATAATAATAATAATAATAATAATAATAATAATAATAATAACAATAACGTAAACACACTTCTCTCCACCAATTATATTTTAAAACAAATAATTTATTATGGTGACATTAAGCAGACAAAGCTTCAGGCACAGACAATATAGTTACACAATGGAAAACACAAGCGCGCACAATGATCAAAAGATTATGTTCAAAGAAACAAGGAAATGAGACACTATGTGGGGTATATATGGAAAAGATCATTGCCTTGTTACTTGAAGAATTTCTCCAGTAAACAATGAGGTGGCTATTGCCGTACGAATGTGTCATGAATGATAGAGTGAGTTTTCATGTATCCTAGAAAAAGTGTGGATGGAAAGGGACCTGAGCGAACGGTAGGAAATGGATGCATGTCCGACCAGTAAATGACGTATGCAACACTTTATAAGGAGTGTAATACCAAAATAGGTAAGGAAAAGAAGCAAGAAGCAGAGATGATAATCCACCTACCTGGCAAGAGACTGGCTAGAGAATCTGTAAGAAAAAGGAATATAATCCTCTCCACATGAGGTTCTGATACTGACGTTGACTACCTGGACTGTCATCTGCTTTGCTGCTTACATCAATGATGTTTTGCTTCAATATGTGTTCTGGTGGAGTCTGCATTTTATCTGCATGTTCTGAAAAAACAACGAAATCTACAGAGACTACTCGGAAATCTATCACTTCGATTGAAGGATAACAAGATCTCATAGGTGTTGCAGGGCGAAATGGTCTGTTATTAAGGCCGACTGAAGTGGAAAAATGAAGATGAAAGCTAAAACAGATTGGAATATATTTGCGCAAACAGCCACGAGAACAGATCTACGCTGTGAAAACGATCATTTACTTCTGAACTATAAAACGCTGTTCCCTGAAAGTTCAAGACGTTGATGCTCAATCAACTACTTCCTGTTGCTGTCGTTCATTACATCCATACCAAGACGAATACATAAAAAGAAAATGTTGAAAGAGTCTACTTAGAAGTGACTAACCCATGGCCTTTCCAAGTACAGGACATGTAATGTTAGGGTATCTCGATATTTGAATGCACGAGTGAGTTTATTGTTTCGTTTTTAATGTAATGTAACCATCAAATATTTTAGTTTCATGGGTATATACAGAGTTTATTTATTGAATTTAGACAGACTGCTTTTTATCATATTTGCTTGTCGAATAGCAGGGCCTACCGAAAAAAAAAATCCTGAATTGTGCAATATTATTTTATTCACTTGCCTTTACATGTTTACACGTTTATCGTTTTCAAACCGTCCTCTATTTGAAGCAAGGCATCGGCCCAGACGCATTTTCCACTGTTCGAAGCAATTCTGGAACCTTCGCGAAGTGATGCCTATTAACGCCTCCGTCGTTTTTCTCTTCACCACTTCTACATCTGCAAAACGTTTTCATTTCAGGACTTTTTTTCATTCGGGATAAAAAAAAAAGAGTGTTTTAGGGAGCAAGATCGGGCGAATAGGATGGATGCGTAAGCGAGATCAAGCGAGGCTGGTCTTCAATCGACAAGTGACCATTCCTAAAGTGTAAATACCACTCGTAAACTTGTGTTTGCTCATGGCAGCGTCCTTGTAAGCTGACGCACGACAACCGTTTCCGCCGCTGTTTTCCCTAGTAGAAAACAGAATTTTACGGAAGCACGCTGCTCTTTTGTTTCAGCAATCGCAAAAATTGACGAACAGGGGAGAAGCACTGGAAGACAAAGACACACCACGTGGCAGTACGGCTTCACTCGACAACGCCGGTTCGTAGGCTGATGCCTTAGGGTTGCATCAAATGACTTCTAGCGACGGAAGCCTGAACTACAACGGGCTTCCCTACAGAGAACATTTCCGGTTACTTTTGGGCTAGGTAGATTTCTTTTATATGCATACGCAAATACACACAAGCACATACGCGCATACGCACGCACACACACACACACGCACACACACACACACATACACACACTCACGCATACACACGCATATGGTCTTCCAGCGTCAACTCTCTCCAGCAAGTATTTGACCACTGTCTCTAGCAGTTTCGTTTTATAACTGCCTGTTTTGGTAGTAAGGGTCTGTTCCCCTGCCACGTCTTACAACCTTTACAACATTCATAGAGCATTGAGCAACCGTCATGACGTCGGCATTTTGAATCCAGGGCATCAAACAT
>NC_142939.1:20767259-20814759 GCF_046866305.1 Octopus bimaculoides | reverse complement strand
GTGTACAGGAATTTGTGAGATCAAACAGTATTATGGCCGTGGAACGTGCTTTGAGACTCAGATATTATACGATTCCACCTACCCTCAAGTCCATTCGGAAATTGTAGAACGATTTTAATAAGAAAGGGTGTATCTGTGATAAGAGAAAGGGACATTCTGACCGACCATCAGTCTCAGAGGAAGTTATTGATCGAATTAGAAGAACATTCGTGCATAACCTCAAAAAGTCAATACGAAGAGCTAGTCGAGAGTTTCACGTTCCCAAAAGCACAGTTTGCAAGCTCCTACACAAACACCTAAAGTTTCACCCTTAAAAGCTGCAGTTAGCTCTACCCGAAAGATAATGGAATGCGATTTGAATTTTGTTAGAATATTCAGCAGTTAATGGAAGATAATGATAATCTGCTGTCAAAAATGATTTTCACTTCAACAGTAAAATCAGTAGGCATAACATGCGGGTATGGGGGCTTGAATATCCCCGTGCTCCCCAGGAAATTGAGCGAAACTCACCAAACGTTAACGTGTTTTGTGCGGTATCAGAGAGGACAGTGTATAACCCTTTTCTTCTTTGAGGGAGGGACTGATACTGGTCAATGTTAACTGGAGATGCTGACCAATTCGATGTTTCCCCGACTAGCTGCAGAGGGTGATGACTACCTTTTCCAGCAAGCTGGTGCTCCACCGTATTGCGATCTCGAAGTCAGGAGATTGCTCACTGAACAATTGCCAAACAGATCAATTGGTCGAGCTGGACGTTATGATCAGGTATTCTGCAAGTGGCCTGCGAAGTTACCGGATCTAACTGTTTGTGACTTCTTTCTTTGGGAGTACGTGAAGTGCACAGTTTACGTACCACCACTACATGCACACCTGGAGGAGATGACAATTTCGATCACTGTAGCAATTAACATGGTAACCCCAGATACTTTCCTGAGTATCTGGACCGAACTGGGCTATCGCATTCATGGTTTTCGAGCAACCAGAGGGTCGTACATTGGGTGCCGTTAATGCTACCCTCTACCACATGAAACAGAATTAAATCCTGTATCTGAAACTACTAACTGTGAATGATTATTGTAATAATCATTCACAGTTAGTAGCTTCAGAAACTTACACGGACCGGCACACACACACACACACACACACACACACACACACACACACACACACACCCACCCACCCACCCACACACACACACACACACACATACACACACACACAGACACAGACACACACACACACACACACACACACTCACACACGCACACACACATGTATATATATATATATATATATATATATATATATATATATATATATATATATATATATATATATATATATATATATATATATATATATATGCACACATACATATTAGTAAGGAGTTGGTAGAGTGAGCATTGAACAGGGACAAGAGAAACAAAATATTTTTAAATAAAATTATTGATTGTTAAATTCCTGGTATATTCGATTTCAACTTGATAGAAGTGAAGAATTTTCAACCCGAAATTTAATCACAGTTGATAGACCGCCAGTAAATCTTAATGGCAAATATAATTTATAATTTAAATTCTGGTTGAATATAAGTGGAAACGCATAACATGAATGTTTGTATATGCGCTAAATAAAATGTGTATACTGAAATTTCCTTAAGTAGATTCGAGACAAAACATCTCAGATTTTCCAGTTTCTCTGATGACCCAATCACAGTTTTGCAGCTTAAAAGAATATTCCCCACAACAGATAGTTTGCTATAAAATACATATAAAGTATCAAAACACACCGATAGTGTCGTAGTCTTTTTGAAATAATCATATTAACAGACCCCTCGAAACAAAACAGCCAAGTGCATTTCCCCATTCACAGTAAGTATACAATTAAACCCACAACTCTCAGAAGTATATATTGTACATAATTGCATAGAGGTTTCATAAGCAAATAGATGACGCCACCTTATGGAATTGAATCGTGGTACAGTTCTTTCAGTTCAGTTAGTAAGTGCAAAGATAACGAAAATGAGGTGCAATAGATGAAATCTACTTCAGCCTTTTTGATGTGCTTCTCAGCGCGACAGCCATTGCATTGTTATAGCTCATGAAATAAGCTGGATTTTCACTTCGTATTTATTTTACCATCTTTGAAATGATAAAAAGCAAAGACTACCTCTCTTAGTTTCAATTAAATTCTTTCATGTAATTTCTTCTTCCATTTAGGTACTTCAACACGACGATAGCTTTCTTTTGGGTGTGAAAAAGAAAAAAAAGCAAATATAAAACTAGGAAGAACGCTGTGAGCCAAAGTAAACATGCATGTAATTAGTTATCCGAGGAATAATGGCGAAGAAGAGAGAGACAGAGAGTGAAAGAGAGTGTGTTGAGACGAGAAAGTTAGGGAAAATGGACAAAGGAGGGAGACATTAAGGCAAGAGAGAATAGGATTTCGTAGTCATACGCACACACACGCACGTACACGCACACGCACGCACACAGACACACGTATATATATATATATATATATATATATATATATATATATATATATATATATATATATATATATATATATATATATATATATATATGTGTGTGTGTGTGTGTGTGTGTGTGTGTGTGTGTGTGTGTGCGTGTGTGTATGTGTGCGTGTGCGTGTGCGTGTGTGTATACATAATATGCATATATATATATATAGAGAGAGTCTGTTAAAGTCTGTCATACCGGCCATGATGAAATACCACAAGGTATAGAAAATACGTATTCGCCTTAATATCTATTCAATAAGACATATTCCATATATCCAATAAGACATTCAATACTTTATTTCATCGTACCATCCATTTTTATATTATATATTGTATATTCCATATTCTATATCCCACATTAATTTTACAAGAATATAAATAAAACATAAAAACAGACAGAGTTGGAACTCTTTTAAACAAAATAATATATTCCTCTATACGCAATCATACACAACCCCTTTTTTTGTATTTATTTTTACTCACATATATATATATATATATATATATATATATGTATATATATATATATACCTTATTAATATTTAGGAGAAGCAACAGAGGACTCACGGTCCACGAGTTTCGTGCGTTGGCACTTATCATATGTCCATGCGTATGAGCATGTATGTATATGTCTGTCTATGTGTGCGTATATATATAAATCAAGCAGAAAGTGGAGAAAACTTTTGATCAACAGACTACCATTAAAAGTTTTTTTCCATGTTTTGCTTCATTTAAATTTGATTCCTCATTAACTCTTGTTTATTTTGTTATTGCCTGTATCCTACGAAAATGGTATGCTTGTATATTCCATGCCCAGAGTTAACATTGGTAATTTATAACGGTAGTAATGACGGATATTCTTATCCTTTAGACTGTTAATCTATTCGCTAACTCTATTTACCTATATATATATATATATATATATATATATATAATCAATACAAGAAGATACTATAATAATATAAGATATTAAGATATTTTAAACACATTATGGTATGAGTGGCTCAAACCATTAAAAACCCCCCAAAATTATTAAATAAAGGGTACAAAAATAGCACCGAGAATTGCTAAAAACAAGAGTCAATATTACCTCTCAAACCCACAAAAGCCACTAACTTCATTATATTTACGAGAAGCGGCCACTGAAAGCCGGAACAGCAGCCTAAAACGATCTTTCCCTTGTGAGACGAACCTACATATACATAAATACATACACACATACACACAGAGACAGAGACACACACTCAAACACATACGTCTATAATAATTATGATAGTCATAACGAGCTGATATGGATGTTAGCCCTCCAATTACTGTAATGAAAATGATGAGATTGATGCACTCTAAACATTAAGGAATACCAATTAAATAAGTATAATGTGTATGATTGCGAATGATGTAATTTGCAACATATACCATTTGAACAGAAAACAAGTTCATCAGCATATTTTTAATTATTAAAGGTTTTTTTTAATTCATTTTAATTATAATTATTGTTTTCCAGGAACAAATATTATGGGAACACCTTGATGTGATGATACAAAATAAATAGAATAAAAGATAAATAAAAATAAAATGAACGAAAATATTGGAAATTTACGCGGTATAACTGATAAGGGAAAATGTTATAATAATGGTAGCATGATGCGTGGGCAACAGTTCGTTCTAATAAACAAAATGGATATCGTAACACTTCCTAGATAACAACGAAACAATTGTCTCAGATTCTAGCTGGGAAACATTACACAGGAGTAAAAGTTTTGAGCATAATTTCTCTTGAGTTTGTTTTTTTTTCTCTTGATTTTGACTAATGTCGGCATAATGATTTGAAAACTACAGTTCGTTTTCTTCTACCACGTCAAATTATATTTTTTCTACAACTTACTCCGTGACTAAGCACAATTGTTTGTTTCTCCCAGGGAACATTATCATGAAAAACTTTCAGTTGTCTCGCAATTTACTGTTAGTCTTAGCTTATGCAATGGTGCTGGGTTCAGAAATACCCTCAGAAAATTTTCACCATGTAAATTTTTTATCAAACAAGAATTTTTGTTTTCGTTTTGTTTTCACCAACAAATAAAATTTTGCCATTAAATTCAATACTGAAATAAGAAACTAATAGAAACCAAACAATACTATTTATTGTTTAACATATATATTAAGCAAAATGCTTAATTACTCATCTTAGGATAGGTCTTTCTCTCAAACTAGAGTTTCAACTACGCAAAGAATGAACTTTATCTTCGCTGCTTTGTGTGAATAACTTGCATCACGACAGTCTCTTTGCAGCGACCATCAGCAGTCAGTCATTATGTTTGTATTCCACTTGTCTTGATACCTAGTCTCCACAGTTTCGATGTATTGGTAAAATCTCTCTCTTTGCTTATTACCTATTGCACTATGCTTTTCAGGAAATTAGTCGGGATGATTGTGCAGTAAATGCACTTTAACACTGATGCTGCAGCCCAGTGCTCGAACACTGCTTAACGGAGTCTGAAAATATTCTTCATAATTCGATGACTTCTAATTTCACAAGAGATCAGACATAACTATAGCAAACGTATTCTATGTTCTTCTTCCAGCGCCAGACATGGTCTCCAAAATCGGCTGGTCCTTCAATAACCACCTACTTTATGGTCAAACACACCACACTGAATTTTCTCACAAGTCAAAGATGGTGACATTCTGCTTAAATATTTCAAACAATCACTGTATCAGTGTTTCAACACATGTTTTACATACTATATGGGCTGCGCAGCCTTGTCTTCATCACTGAGGTTGCTTTCCAGAATATGTAAAGTAAGCTTTCTTCAACAAATCTCAGATTCTGTTTTGCCGTTCAGGTAAATATAGCAGAAGACATCGGGGCTGTTTTTGCACTTCCTTTTCTCACAACAGGCCATGGGTCTGACGTACAAAACATATTTAAGCCAATTGTCAGCTGGGAAAAGCATTTTCAGAATTGCCAAATTTTGTAAAGTAAACAAATGCAGATTTTTAATGTTAAAATTTCATAAACAGAATCCACATCATAAAGTTCTTTCTGTAGTTCTTTGACCATGCTTGACAAATTCAAACATAGTTGAATTTGAGATTTTTTGATTTCATACTTTTGTTTTATTTATACACGTATGTTCATGTTTTTCAAAAATGTTATGCGAATTACATAGCAATAGTAACGTTATGTAGCGGATTATTAAAGGTGAGGAAAGTAATTCCCCACTAATGTTCTGTTACATTCTCTATGACTGAGAAAACAATAAATGTTATGGATATATTGATGCATAAGTGACAATCTAGAAAGTAACAAAATTTTAATACCACCTCTGAATTCTGATGCCCTTCACATGTAGGCATGTACAATGCAGCATCTATAATTCCAAGAGATTTTTGATATCGCCCAAGAAAATTTTATATATTTTAAAGACCTAGGCGCAGGCGTGGCTATATCATAAGGTAATTGATTTTCAATCATATGATTCCGGGTTAAGTATTACTGCTTGCCATCTTGAGCAAGTGCCTTCTATTTGCCTTCTACCAAAGACTTGTGGATGGATTTCGCAGACAGAAAATGAAAGACTGTCATGTATATATATTTATGTGTGTGTGTGTATGTTTGTGTCTGTGTTTGCCCTACAGCATTACTTAATAACCGGTGTTGGTGTGTTTATGTCCCACGTAGCTTAGCGGCTCTACAAAAAGACCGATAGTAGATGTACCAGACGTTAAAATACTATGTACTAGGATTGCTTCATTCGAATAAAAGTTCTCCAAGTTGTTGCCCTAGCGTGGCCACAACGTAATGTCAAAAACAAATAAAAGATACACGGCAAAAGATTTATGAATGATTATACATATATGTTATTGATTATCCCTTCGTGTGCAGATGGGCCTATGAACGTATGCATACATGTAGTTTGAAAGAAAACTAATTTTTTGATCACAATTAAAGAGTAAAACAGAAGCAAGTCTAATATAATTTTCCAAATATTATATAGAAAAGTGTTTACCCACGCCATAAAGTTAAATTAACATACAATAGAAAATTTACCTTTCTTAATATGGTGTAGGCGATTTAAATTCTCATTAAGTGTATAACAAACCAGTTAAATGGATGCAATAAAAATACTGCTGCTAATGTCAAGAAGTCAATTGTGTTAATAATGAAAATATAATGGCTGATGCTTTAAACGTTACGCGAAGCCAAATTTAAGTATGTGCTAAGAATACGTGTCAATTGAATTAGCAAATACAAAATGAGAAAGCAACATTATTAGATTGTGATGTTTAAAGAAACGAGATACGAAATAATGATTTTTAAATTTGTAAGATCGTAAATGCTTGAACAGCGTAGAGTGGATTAATACAGTGGTTATATATGTGGTACTTATTTTGTTTATATCTGAGCGAAAAATACCAACATTCATCAGAAAAAAATTATACTATCGCAAGCTGCATTAATGAATTAAGTCCATTTCATACTTTGAGTTTAAATACCACTTGATTTATTAATTCCAGTTACAGAATATAAATATCTACTGAGTATAAAATGAAATTACTTTGAGAGGGCTTTCTACACCAAACGGAGTTGTTTGTATGGATTCCAAATATGTTGTATATGCACATAACTTGCGTCGTACTCATGTCCACTGAGGTATTTCTGATTATCAATTATTACGCTGCATGTTTCGAAATATGTCACAAGATAATCCTTTATTTTCTACTATGCTCTTCCATCTATCTGGTAGACTTGCAGGGCCTCTCTTCCGAAACGCACTTGTTCGTTAAGAAAAATACACATCCAGGACTGTTCTGAACTCGTCTAGAGTTCCTTATTTTTTCTTCCAAATGATTTCGAAGACTGCGGAATAAATGATAATCAAATGGGGACAATGTCCGGCGAATATGCTGGGGGCATCGTTACCCACTCAAACTGTTCCAGCCTTTGGAATGTTATCCTCGCTGTCTGTGGTCGAGCATTATCCCAAGGGAAGAGCACCTTTCGTCTTGAAACGAGAGATTGTCGTCTTTCTTCTAGCGCAGGTGTCGATGAATGGTTGAATGACCAAATCCAAGCTTCTCTGTTAGTTCTCCAACACTTACGATGGGATATTGTTCCACCAGAGTTTGCAGTACGTCCTCGTCGAGCTCTACAGATCTTCTAGGAATTTCCCTAATCACCGTTGTCACTGGCTTACGTTTACTGTCCTATCACCATATACTGCATTAATATTCCTCGGACCTTTCGTTGCGTAGTTGCGTTTATTAAACTCACAAAGCAAAATATGCCGAATATTTTTCTTCGTCACTTCCATTATAGCTATTAAAATTGAACTGCATTCTTGAAAATTTGCACTAAGTATATGGGAAAGATAAAATTACTACCTGCTTTTATAGCAAGTTGAAGCAGGAAGTTTATCCTATCCGCCACTAATCTTTACTTCATGCAATTGAGAAAACCGCATTATTTATGGAATGACCCTACACACACACACACACACACACACACATATATATATATATATATATATATATATATATATATATATATATATATATATATATATATATATATATGTGCGTGTGTGTGTGTGTGTGTATTTATTCATTTATTCATTCATACATGCATACATATGACTTAATCATAATAAAAACGATGATAATAATAAGAACAATAGCAATAAGAAGAACAACAATAATAATAACCATGATTTTAAATTATGGCAACGGGCCAGCAATCGCGGGAAAGGCGAAATTTGAACTCAGAACGTAAAGACGGACGAAATGCCGCTAAGCATTTTGACCGGCATGCTAACAATTCTGACAGTTCGCCGCATTAATAATGATATTATTATCATTTCAAATTGTGACACAAGACCAGCACGCTTAGGAAAAGAAATGAGCCGATTACATCGATCCCAGAACTCAAATAGTACTTATTTTATCGAACTCAAAAGCATGAAAGGCAAAATGGACCTCAGCAGAAATTTGAACACAGGACGTGAAGATTGTCGAAATGCTGCAATTTATTTTGCTTGACGTGCTAACGATTCTGCCAGCTCGCCACCATAATAATAAATAAAATCATTTCTCCTAAAGGCACAGAGCATGAAATTTGAGGGGAGAGGGCTAGTCAATTACATCGACCCCAGTGCGTAACTGTTTCCTAATTTATCGACCCCGAAAGGATGAAAGACAAAGTCGACCCCGGCCGAATTGTAACTCTAAATGTGAAGACGGGTGAAATGCTTGTAAGCATTTTGCCCGGCGTTTCTAACGATTCTGCCAGCACACCGCATTATTCATCATAATAATCCTTTCTACTAAGGGCACAAGGCCAGATATTTTGGGGAAGGCTATTAAACAATTACATCGACTCCTGTGTGTAAGTAGTACTTACTTCGTCGACTCGGAAATGATGAAGATGAAAGGCAAACTTGACCTCGGCGAAATTTGAACTTAGAACGTAAGGTCAGACGAAATGCCGCTAAACACACACAAATCATGTATGTACATACATATATACACACAAGCAGACACATACAAAAAGAAATTATTTACATACATATACATACACACACGCACAGATATATATATATATACAAATATGTATATACATACATACAAGTAAATATATATATACATGAGTGTACATATATATATATATATATATATATATATATATATATATATATATATATATATATATATATATATATATATATATATGTATATATATATATATATGTATTTTCTTAGTGTGTAGTGCTATACAAATATATGATTCTAAATAAAATATTAACTATCAGAAAAGTAGGGAAAGTTTTGTCTGAATAAAGTATTTATTGTTTAGTAAATGTAGAAGGTAAAAAAAATTAAGGTTCAAAGAGCAAAATATTTTCTCCTAAGAAAAAAAAAAAAAATAGATGCTTTTTTTTTTGAAAAACTAATGTGAATCGAAGGTTGTTGAATCAGTGACCGTATATATTATTTGCTTGGCCAATTTTATACTAAAGAAAAATTCTATATTTTTAAATATATCTGTAGAGAAATTTTATAGAACTTCTAAAGATTGCAACAAACATCAATTTAAAAACAATC
This sequence comes from Octopus bimaculoides, assembly GCF_046866305.1. Taxonomy (NCBI): domain Eukaryota; kingdom Metazoa; phylum Mollusca; class Cephalopoda; order Octopoda; family Octopodidae; genus Octopus; species Octopus bimaculoides. Next base: position 20,805,137 of record NC_142939.1, on the reverse strand, counting down.
CGATAAACTAACGCTTACAGAAAATTGGTGACTGACTCAAAGAAAATCTTAATGTTGAAGAGATAATTTCGGAAGATGGGCTATAGTTTATGAATTTTCTGAATGATGTAAAGGAACACAGTGTCTTGTTTAATCTATGAAGATTTTTGTATACTCAAACGTTTATAGGAATATTGTGTTCCTTTAAATTGAGTATTACAATGAAAACTTGCCGTTTGTAATTTGTAATTATATTCATATATTTATTACAATAATAATAATAATAATAATAATATTAATAATAATAATAATAATAATAATAATAATAATACATTTTACATGTATCTTGAGCAATCTAATATTCAATATTAAATATAGATGCGATGACGAGCTAGCAGAATCGTTAGCACGCCGAGCAAAATGTTTAGCAGTATCTCGTCCGTGTTCACGTTTTCATTTAAAATTCCACTGAGGTAGATACAATAAGTACCAGTTGAATACTGCGGACGATACAATCAACTGATCCCCATCCTGGCCTTCTGCCAAAATTTGAAAGCGTTATTAAATGTAGATGAATCTAAAACAAATGAAACTTATGCGCTCATTAGTTAGCTAACATTGAATTTAGAAGCTTTTTTCTGCATTTCCGCCAATAGCAGGCGGTACTGAAAAGTTCCTAGCTTTAAAGGTGTCGCGAAAGGACTGGTTGGCGAAAGGACAGCATTCCAAGTTCTTTCATAGTGCCTAAAAAACTGAAGGACCGTTGCAGTAAGTGTATGTATGTAAGAGGGAAATATGTTGAATAAAATCATAGTTAAATAATCTTCCTGTATTCTCCTTTACACAAAGCCAAGCAATTTTCAGCATCCTCTTGTAATTCCCTAAAGACGATGTTTAATCAGTCTGAAATCGAATAGTCAGGCTATTCTTGCTGAAAAATGAATTACTGAGACTTTATCAGAGTCAATGAAATAATGACTGCTTCACGCAGTTTCATCAGGAAGATCGAGTAGCGATAATGTGTTTTTGTTTTTTAGATGGCTCCAAGAGAGGAATGCTTGCAAGAAAATGAAATCCATTAAATGAATGCAAGGAGCACTTAATATTATTAAATCAGGAAACGGATCAAGTCAAAAACGTGAGAACTTAGAACATGAAATGTCCGGAAGAAGTCCAGAAAGCCTCTCGTTAAGTGTTCTAACAAGTCGATTGCCTTGTACTGATGCATTTTGTTTTCAACCTTCAAAAGTTGAAATATTGATTGTAACAGCTTAAATAGTAAGTTAATTGATAGCGTTACCATCATCATCGTCTAATCATGAACATTACTATCTCCTGTTCTAGGATTCATAGAGACTACTACTTTGTTTCTATGATGTATAAGTGACCGAGATCACATAAAGTCTCCTAAAGTGGTCCCCAGTCCGTCGCAGTGTTGTGCGTTTGCAAGTGAGTAGACTGAGGCAAAGTAAACTGAAATCCTTTGATCAAGGACGCCCTCCGTGGAAATCGAAGCCACTACCTTATGTACAACATTCTCTCCGCGCACCCACATTTAACACACATTCCCTTAGATAGGGTAGTAAAATTTAAGCCATCAGTTTTCTAACACTACTGGTATGACTGAAAAGATTCACTGAGAATCAAAACCGAAACTCTGCCTTCTTGGAAATAACGCTTTTTATAGTTCAAATCCGTTTAAAGCTTATAAATTCTTACGAGATAATTACTTTGAATTTACGCTCAAGTACACAAATATATACAAATACGATAATGTCAATTTCCCAAGTATATTATGGAAATAAATCAAACGAATAATATGCTAAAACCAATTTTAATTAAGATTCTCTTCGTGAAGAACTTAACGCTACAACGACAATTAATAGATTTGTCAGACATATTTATGAAGCGTGAGTTTTCTTGTCACACAATTTTGGAGTCGATCACATTCCTACACAAATTAAAGCTAAATTTGCTTCCACCAAATTCGAAACTGGCGGATCGAATTTACTTAATACACTATTTTCTTACCTCGATATTTAACGAGAAAAGTACTGAAATGAAAACGTTTCATGTCGTCATATTTGCATGTGAATTAACTACTGAATGCGTGATAAAGGAGAACGTAACACCACCTTCTTGCGTACGTTCTAGGGTATACTATATATATATATCTGTTTATTTATTTATATATATGTATATATATATATATATATATATATATATATATATATATATATATATATATATATATACCTATATATATATATATATATATATATATATATATATATATATATATATATATATATATATATATAATTTTATTATTAATTGACGATTCCCTGCCCTGCATATCTATATTTTAATAATATATATATATATATATATATATATATATATATATATATATATATATATATATAGACCTATATATATATATATATATATATATATATATATATATATATATATATATATATATATATATGTGTGTGTGTGTGTGTGTGTGTGTGTGTGTGTGTTTGTGTGTGTGCGTGTGTATACACACATAGGCAGTTGAGCATGAGAGGGACTGACCAAAAGTGAATGTGTTATGCGCCATTTCCAAGAAGCAACTTGATGGCACGTTTTTGTGAAATTGTTCATGGAATCCACATAACTTTGTATTTCTCATTCAAATTTTAAGGAATAAATCGTATTTGCTCAACATTAAACCTGTTTAGTTTCATTTGCTTTGATTATGTAGTTTCTGTGATATTTACAACTGAAATGACATCAAATTTGTTGAAACACACTGTATATATATATATATATATATATACTCTTTTACTCTTTACTCTTTTACTTGTTTCACTCTTTTGACTGTGGCCATGCTGGAGCACCGCCTTTTAGTCGAGCAAATCGACCCCAGGACTTATTCTTTAGAACCATAGTACTTATTCTATCGACCTCTTTTGCCGAACCGCTAAGCTACGGGGACATAAACACACCAGCATCGGTTGTCAAGCGATGTTGGGGGGACAAACACACACACACACACAAACATACACACACACATACATACATATATATATATATATATATATATATATATATATATATATATATATATATATATATATATATATATATATATATATAGATATATATATATATATACATATACGACGGGCTTCTTTCAGTTTCCGTCTACCAAATCCACTCACAAGGCTTTGGTCGGCCCGACGCTATAGTAGAAGACACTTGCCCAAGATGCCACGCAGTGGGACTGAACCCGGGACCATGTGGTTGATAAGCTAGCTACTTACCACACAGCCACTCCTACGCCTATATATAAATATATAGTAACAAAATGAGGAACGGAAATCTTTCAAAGGGCTGTGTTAAACATCCAATTCAGTGGTACGTCAGTTGGATACCATATAAATATTCATATAATTCAATATATCATATAAAAAGATATTCTATTAACATTCAATAATTTATTATTACAATATTACATTAAATACTATCAATATAATAAATGACATAACATAATATCATATACATAATTATAAAAACCTTAAATATATATATATATATATATATATATATATATATATATATATATATATATATATATATATATGAACAAAGGGTTTTCCTCAGTGGTTTGTTTGGATTGCCACTGAATCAGCGAATTCCACACCAAATGAGAACAAGTTGGTGCTGTGGCTGTGTATGAATGCTGGTCAGAAGTGTTAAGACCATATGGATGACAACAGGTTTCGTTGTCTTGCTATACCTCTGGAAATTTTCCACAATTTCAACAGCATCAATTTCTGGCCTCGTAACACACCCAATTGTAACCCTGCGCATTACTATATATCACGTGTGGTTTAGAAAGGTACCGACTACTTTGCCTGCATGCAACACCGGGGATGAGCTCCTGGCCAAGATCAAAGAGGTGCTCAAACACCTTCGCTTAGAAATAGTGAGGAACGCCTGCAAAAGGATCCGGAAACATATTAAGGCCGCTGTGAAAATTATTGGTGACTACTTTGAATAAACTGCTATCTCTCTGCCTCAATGGGGTTGATATATTCTTTTACTGAAAAAAAAATAAAACTTCTATTTTTTGATAAGATATTGCGGTTTCTGTTCCTGTTTTGAAAACTTTCAAAATTACCGCATGCACCCTGTATATATGTATGCACATATATATATGAGGATGAGTCTATAAATATAATTTATATGCGCATGTTTATTTGCGTGTCTTCGAAGGTGTCTCAGTATTCGCGTGAATTTGCGTATGCACATTTTAGTATGTACATATGCACATGCTTGAAAGTACTTCCCTCAACCGCTTCCATGGTCTACATGTACAGAAACTCCTTTGTCATCGGTTTGGTTCCGATTCCATTTTGAAATAATTATATTTGTTATTTGCCAATTTTCTCACGCGGAAGAATTATTAATGAAATTATAAATTTTCTCAGTTATCCATCATTCACTCATTCTGACACCAGATACTTGTTCGTAATATGTGGCACATTCAACTACGACTGCTAGGTTTCACATGAAATAATGCAATCAACAGAGAATTTATAATTATACTTATGAATATGTATTTCATGGCAAATAAAGAAATGTAATCATGAAATACATCTCAGAAAAAAAAAGACCTCAAACAAACTACAGATGTTGCTATAAGCGACATTATACGACATTACGATATTACTTGTACTTAAATAACGATTAGAACATATGAAATGTGGAGTGTCTCCAGTTGTATTTTTGTATCTGAACAACTATCTACTCAGTAAGAGAATCAATATAATGTTTCCTCACGGATTTTTTTGTTGTTGTTCTTGTTGCTGCTGTTCTTGCTGTTTTTTGCTATTAAGACAGCAAGCCGGCAGAATAGTAAGGACACCGGAGAAAATGCTTAACAGCATCTCGTCCGTCTTTACGCTCTGAGTTCAAATTCCGTCGAACTAGACTTTGCCATTCATCCTTTCGGGGTAAATAAATTAAGTACCAGTAAAACGCTGATGTAGATGTAATCGACTAGTACCCGCAACCCCAAATTTTAGGCTTAGTGCCTCTATTATTATTATTATTATTATTATTATTATTATTATTATTATTATTATTATTATTGTTATTGTTGTTGTTGTTGCTGTTGTTATATGAAAACTCAAAGCTTATTTGCTGGGTTTGACGAAAAGTTTCAGCTGTCCACAGGTCCAAGCAATGCTGATTTTTGTAGGTGTATTACCTTTACACTTGCACCAAACTTCTTTCAGCCATGCTGGTAGTTTAGTGCTGATAATTCCAACTGCACCAAATACTATTGCTATCACGTCTGCTATCTTCATTGACCATAACCTTCGCATTTCCCACTTCAAATCGTTATAGTTGTTTATTTTTTCTTCTTTCAGATTGATCCTGTTGTCTCTGGGACATGTTATGTCGATTATCATACATGATCTTTCTTTTATATTCACCACAACAATGTCCGGTTTCCGATGTTTGGTCGGGTGATCGAACTGGATCTTTGCATCCCCACAGGATTTCTCTTTTTCGGTAACTCCTTCTGGAGTTTTCTCAAACCAAGTCTGCGCTCTTTTTTTTGCTTGCTTTACAAAGTATTATTATTATTATTATTATTATTATTATTATTATTATTATTAGTAGTAGTAGTAGTAGTTGTAGTAGTAGTAGTAATAGTAGTAGTATTGTGTCTGTTGTGTTCCTCATATAATGTCAGTACCACGCCAATCTATTCAGCAGACATGTTAATCCGAAGTTTGGTGTCAACAAATCCCTTCCGGAAAAAAAAAACTTATGACTCTTGCAAAATAAGAATAGATTGATTGTGCCGGTTGACAATCTGTTTCAAGGCTAGTAGTATTTAGCCTTTTAGGAAACGGTCCAAGTGAATTCCTGAATGCTACAATTAGAGCAAGTTTTTTCGACTGTTTCAGTTAGCCATTGAATTCTAGCGATGAGCAGCAAATACTGTATCACAAAATGTTTATATCGAAACCAATATATATGTCTTAGCATATTTTATTCGTCATGGAGGAGACCAAATGTAGTTGAAACACCGACTGGAGATACAGCGACGTTCTGTAGAGTATCCAAAGTCTATAATATATAAATCTTTTTGAGAGGCTTCCCCGAGAGTGGATATAAGAGATAATGCCGTTCGGATTTGTATAGACTTTATAAATATCATGTACACCGATCTCTTTCTAACTTAGTATTCACAGTTTATATATGCACATACTTGGAAACACTTCCCTCAGACCTTTCCATAACTACATGTACAAAAACTCCTCTGTCATCGGTTTGCTTTCAGTTCTATTTGGAAACAATTATATTTGTTATTTGCCAATTTTCTCACGCAGAAGAGTTATTAATGAAATTGTAAATCTTCTCAATTATCCATCATTCACTCATTCCGACATCTGTTGCTTGTTCGTAATATGTGGCACATCCAACAACGACTGCTAGGTTTCACATGAAATAATGTAATCAACAGAGAATTTATAATTATATCTATGAATATGTACCACTTGGGAAATAAAGAAGTAAAATACATCCCCCAAAAACTACAGAGGTGGTTATAAGCGACCTTTACACTGTTTACAGTATTACTGGTATTTAAGTCTACAATTTCGGTGGCGTACGGACACGTGCTTATTGTCACACCCACATAAGCACACAGAGATATACATACACACCCACACACACACACACACACACACACACACACACGCACGCATACACACACACGTTGATATATTGAGAGTGACAAAACTTCACAAGGGTTTTATGGAACTAATCGTCAAACAGTGGTGTGTACTCAATAAATCTATGTATCTATCTATCTATCTATCTATCTATCTATCTATATATCTATCTATCTATCTATCTATCGATCTATCGATCTATCAATCTATCTATCTATCTGTCTGTCTGTCTGAATAGTGGTTAGGAATCCATTGTGTACAATCTATAAAGCCCCACCAAAATGTGTTTTTTTTCTCTCTGATTCCCCCTCCCCGCATTCTTTCTAACGTTTCTAAGACCAATACTTAGAAACAGGTCATAATTTATTAAGAATTCTCTAAAATACACTCCTGTGCTTTTTCTAATTTTCTTTTCTTTTAAATGCACATCTCTGTCTGTTTGTCTGTCTGTCTGCCTCTATCTATCTATCTATCTATCTATCTATCTATCTATCTATCTATCTATCTATCTATCTATCTGTCTATCTATCTATCTACCTATCTATCTATCTATCTATCTATCATAATATAACTTTTACTTGTAGTAACTAGACGGTGACGACGCCGGGGCATCGTTTTGAAGAATTCTAATAGGACGAATCAACTCTAGTACTTTGAAAATCCTGGTACTGATTTTATCGTTACTTTTACCGAATCTGTAAGTTACAGGCAGCACGACAGCACACGAACACCGGTTATGAAGCGGTGGTGAAGGGGACTCACACACACACGTACTCACACACGTACTCACACACATACACACACAAACACACACACACACGCACATACACGTATATATTGACAGGCTTCTTTAATTTTACCTCTACCAGAACAAGTTATCACACATGGAGAGTTTTGAATCTTTCTTATTTTTATTCCCATGTTCAGCACAATGGTTCCGAGCTGGGATCCACGGACCATTAGTGGTACACAAAGGTAGTACTGAGGGTTCGTGAACTAAATTCAAAATTTCATGTTCATGCGAATAGGAAAAGGAGAACTCAAATAACTTTCAGAAATCGAGTCACTCTTTAGTACGCACGATTTGTCAACAAACGAGATATATGAGATATATTCTCCGTGACAAAAACGTAGTCAGTAGCTTGTTCCCCCAGTTCCAACGTGCATCAAGCATATTCGGACTAATAATAACTTGGTGCTAAAGTTCTGTTATCTAAATTAGTTTTCCCACGGACTCCTTTTAATATGCTTATCCTTATGTGTGTGTGTGTTTGTTGACAAATCGTGTGTACAAACCTAGATCATCTCGCAGCACCTCCTACCTAGTGTGTGAGATGCCGGCATTTCGGATTAATTATCGTCTCATCAGTCATAGACAACATGCAGACGATGCTACGAGCTGAATTAAGAGATGATCTCTCTTATACTTTTCCAGTCAACATACGATGACTGGTAGTATTATACGGCGACTCACCGTAGGGAAATTACGGAGCGAGAGCGCTAAGCCATGATAAGAGTAATTGCAATGTTATTATCAGTCCGAATATGTTTGATGCCCGTTCAAACTGGGGATGAAACTACTGAATTCATTTTGTCACGGAAAATATATCTTGCTTGTTGATATTTTTCTTTTTGTTTCCACATATGCTTTTCTGTATTGTTTGTTGTATTTGTTATATTATTATTTATAATAATAAACATAAAATCCTGCCTGTCTGAGACCCCGGAATCTCAATCTATATTTGGTCTACATAGACATGTTATAACATTTTGCAATCAAGGTGATTCCTGAATTGAAAACCTGTCCTTCATTTGGTTCTTGAACATCCAACATTGGAATATTATTTAAAAGCATTTGGGTTGCTATTTCTTGCTGGTAAAAATTGGCTCATAAATGGAATTCGCTTCGTTAAGTTTGCGTCGAGATAAGAAATTAGGAACAAAGTTCCCAATAGCTGAAATTCAAATTCAGATTGGAACGATTGAATGATTGCATTACAGAATTAATTCTCACCCTCCCTTAACCTCTGATCAAACTCCACCCGGGCATTTAGTCATTATAGACGAATGACTGTCATCCTATTTAGCCGCAGGCCCAATTAGCCTAGTCTAAAAGCTTGCACAGAGTGCAGTTTTTAAGCTAGTACGTAATAATTTTGGAATTATTTATAAGAATATTTGTACTGTTGGCTTCTTGCGTTGGAACGTTATGTTTAAATGCTTCAAGATCTAAACGTAGTTAATTTACTTGGGTAGGATGTCGCTGGAAATTATGCATGTAGTATAAAAGCATACTTCTCTTACGTATAGTTATGTCATTGTATTTTATATTCGTGACATGATAATCAATTATGATATTTCTGTTTAGATTGCCATTACTTCCGTCGAATACCCTATTATGCGTTTTTTCCCCTTCTAATGTAGATATTTGCACGATCCTACGTTTTATGCATGAGAGTCAAACTCCTATTATTTGTGATGAGCTGAATGTTAACATTTAATTTGTATTATTTGTCGTATTTGTGTGGCATTACGGAATCTCCAGGTGCTGATATGAACATGCCTTGATATTTTGTTTACAAGTGCTATCAAATCGTCGACCACTGCGAACATTTGTAATGCACAAATATATATGATTATGGACAGGAATTTTACAAATATTAGTGACGAAATTGACCTTCAATAGTTTCCTTCTTTTTTTTTTCCATTTCGTTTTGTTGCTTTGTAATAATTATTATTGAATATGATTTGAAAGGCACATACACCGCATTATCAAATACTTTTGTTAATATTATAGTTGTTGTTTTTGTTTCTGTTTTATACGGGTGTTCTCACTCTTATCCAGCAAGTTACTGTGGGTATTATGTACGAGTAAAATTGATGTATTTGCAACAAAGGAGACCAAATACTGAGAATTTAGATTTTGTAAAAAAAATTGTAACATCAGCGATTCCTAAAAGATTTAAAAAGAGTAAATATTCTCACGTTAACGTCATTAGTTTCAGAACTGTATCAATGACTACGATTCTGGTTTGATGTCCCGACAATGTTGGTTCTCATAATAATTAGCTATATTAATTAGAGGCGCCATTTCATATTTCAATATATTTTATACGTGATGTAAGGTTATATGGAGCTATTCGTTTCCCCATTTTTCGAGCAAGTATATATATATATATATATATATATATATATATATATATATCCTCTTCTTCCTACTCCTCCTGTGTGACCCTTCTGTCCGGCATTTACCATCATAGATCGCTAGCCACTCCACATTCTTTGTTTTCTCTCCCTGTTTCTTTATGTGTTCCTCTCTGTGGAAGAGCGTAGGTCCGAAACGTTAAAGACTTTTTCACGATTGTTAAACTAAGGCATCATCACCTGTCTTCGTCTTTTGTTTTTCTGTGATCTCTCTCTCTCTCTCTCTCTCTCTCTCTCTCTCTCTCTCTATATATATATATATATATATATATATATATATATATATATATATATATATATTACTTCTTTTACTTGTTTGAGTTTTTTGAACGCGGCCATGCTGAAACACCGTCTTATTCGAAGAAATCGACCCCAGGACTTGTTCTTTGCAAGCTAGCCTAGTAGTTATTCTGTCGGTGTCTTTTCCCGAAACACTAAATTACTGAGACGTAAACACACCAACATCGGTTGTCGAGCGATGATGTTGGGGACAAACACAGACACACAAACATATATAGGTGCTACGCGTTGGGACAATATATGGAACCATGTGGTTGGTAAGCAAACTACTTTACCACACAGCTACTCTTGTGCCTCCACCACACCTGCGCATTTATATATATATATATATATATATATATATATATATATATATAGGTAAGTGGTAGGTTTGCCTCGATCCTTCAGGGGTAGTCTGAAGCATCCAAGCAACCAGGGGATGTTTAAATCCGGAGGCACTCCTGGGGATCACCTGTATGGGGCGTCCAGAGGCAGGTAATATGTTGCTTAAACCGTAGTTTAACAACGGCAATCTAGTCCAACGAAAATGCTTTTTCTTGTATTTGTTGCTCCATTCTCCAAGTAAATATATATATATATATATATATATATATATATATATATATATATATATATATATATATATATATATATATATATATATATATATATATATATATATATATATATATATATATATATATATATGTATATATATATATATATATATATATATCTTTACTGAAAAGTTTCTATTCACTTGCATATTATTCGTGTCAGTAGGGAGATAATTTTATAATTATCACAACTTGTGAGTTTCCTAGGAAACAAGGGACAATATCCTCCCTTTCTCTTTAACTGATATAATCCTATTATTATGTTTATTGTTAAGTCATGATATTTCGTTTATTGCATGCATTTGGAGCCTCATGTGTCATAACTAAACTTTGTGTGTCTCAACTGCATATAGTGTTTTTTCTTGTTTGACTATTGTAATGCCATTTGCAAATACTTATATGTTTATCCATGCAGATACGAGTAGGTGGTATTAATTGTAAATCTTAGAGAAGATAGACAAAAAAGACAGGTTGAATTGTACAACGACATAAATATCATTAATTTATAAGCAGATCCAGTAAAAGTTCACGAGAAAAGAAAAAAGACGACAGAATAGGATTTCTAAAACAAATTAAATCATGTCGTTTGCTATTTAATAGGAATAGTAACATGGAGCTGCTCATCATCATCAACACAGGTCTTTAACGAATGTGACAAATGTAGCATGAATTCCTGATGTTCAGTACATTGCGTATATAGTATTAGTGGTAGATCGATAGTAATAGTAGTAGTAGTAGTAGTAGTAGTAGTAGTAGTAGTAGTAGTAGTAGTAGTAGTTGTTGTTGTTGTTGTTGGCACTCCATCGCTTACGACGTCGAGGGTTCCAGTTGATCCGATCAACGGAACAGCCTGCTCGTGAAATTAACGTGCAAGTGGCTGAGCACTCCACAGACATGTGTACCCTTAACGTAGTTCTCGGGGACATTCAGCGTGACACACTGTGACAAGGCTGCCCCTTTGAATTACAGGCACAACAGAAACAGGAAGTAAGAGTGCGAGAAAGTTGTGGTGGAAGAGTACGGCAGGGTTCGCCACCATCCCCTGCCGGAGCCTCGTGGAGCTTTCGCTGTTTTCGCTCAATAAACACTTACAACGTCCGGTCTGGGAATCGAAACCGCGAGTCCGCTGCCCTAACCACATGGCCATTGCGTCTCTACAGTAGTAGTAGTAAAAATAGTAAAAAGAAGTGGCTAACACTTAATTTCACCTGCAGTTTCTATTCATCTTCTCGGATAGCTAAATGAAATAAATATCTGTATTTAGCGTTGTTGTTTTTCGCAGAGGGAAATATTCTTCTGGAGACGTTTAGCGACTTGATATCGAACCAGGTAAACAAAAAAAGATTGCCCAAGTTGTTTTGTTTCAATTACTGTTTGGATAGAAGAATAAACATACACAAATAAATAAACTATACACCATTCCTATGTATTGCACAGGGGTATATAATTGTCTCGGTTGTGTTTAAATGTATTCACAGACAAAATTTCGGCTGGTCTTTAAAGTACCAGTTCAGTATTTCGATCGATGGTTTTGATTAACCGCACTCTTTGCCCGTTTTGTGCCAAAATTAGAAAGAATTAATATTATTATTATTATTAGTATTATTATTATTATTATTATTATTATTATTATTATTATTATTATTATTACTATACATATTATTATCATTATTATTATTATTATTATTATTATTATTATTATTATTATTATTATTATTATTATTATTATTATTATTATTTTATGTTTGACTTTTGTTTTGCATTTGTACAAGTTGGATCCAAGTCTCACCCAGAGACCTCAAGAGACAACAAGTTAGAAGTTCATGTAGGTGTTATGCCTAGGGTACCATATATTTGGATTTGTACAGTTTTGTTCAAGTGAATGTTTAAGAAACCATAATAAAATTATGTGTTTGCTTTAAAATTTGAGATCACGTAGACAGTATTTTACGTAGGATATGGGCAGTTCCCATCAGCACTATCTTTTGAACTTCAGCCATTTTGGGGTTTCCTGGAATCTGATTTAGGTAGTAATCAGCCCGTTTCGCTGTCATTCCCAGGGCACCTATGACAATAGGTATTGTTTTCGTCTTCAGATTCCACATTTTGCTAATTTCTATTTCAAGATCTTTATATTTGCTCAGTTTTTGGTAGGTCTTGCCAGATACGTTTACATCGATTGGGACAGTCATATCAATGAGGAGGCATGATTTTTGTCTGAAGTCTTTCAGTATGATGTCTGGCCTATTTGCGTCTATCTTTCTGTCAGTTTGAATGGTGAAGTTCCAGAGGAGTGCAATGCGATCATTTTCAAGTACTGGGGGTGATTTGTGTTCCCACCAGTTTTTATCATGGGGCAAGTCCAGGTTTTTGCATATTGCCCAGTGAATATATTGTGCAGCTCTATCATGCCTGTTGAGATACTCTGTAGGCGCAAGCAGACTGCAGATGTATTATTACTATTATTATTATTAGTATAGACGTCCCACAGTATACAATATTGTGAGGTTGGTGATTGAAGATATTGTGTCTACTGTTTGTCAAGTCACAAGAAACTGACACACAGTTCTTTACGCAATATGCATGCAGTTCCAAGTAATGCCCACTCTTGCAATACATCTAGTTTGTATGCTATCTGTAAAGTGTTCATATTATTTTCTCAGACTGGGTGGTATTGAACCCAATATATATATATATATATATATATATATATATATATATATATATATATATATATATATATATATATATAGAGAGAGAGAGAGAGAGAGAGAGAGAGAGAGCAATGCATGCTTTCAAAGTGACACTGGGGTACAAATATACGCAGGTCAATATACCCGGCATGGACTACCCATCTCATAAGTGTACGCCAGGCACATACATCACAACCATACATGAATGACATTGTAATCTCATATCAAAATAAATAGTCTCTCACCTTGCAGGTGTGGCCCAGTTAAGATTTTGTTGAGGTGGAATAGCTCATCCCGTGAAAAAGTTCCTTGAATAAGGGTTGTTTCCAGTGGTAAATTATTCAAACCCCAAATATTTCCTCTCAACACCTGGCTATGATCTTCCTCCACTACTTCTGCTGTCAATCAGAAATGCACATATGGTCAGCCAATAAGTTACATGCTCAATGGATTATGGTCAACCAACTGACAAGCAAACCTGTGATATTGAGCAGTATATATGCTATAGTCCACATTATTATTATTATTATTATTATTATTATTATTATTATTATTATTATTATTATTATTATTATTAGTAGTAGTAGTAGTAGTAGTAGTAGTAGCAGCAGCAGTAGTAATATTGAGCAATTGATTGATAAATCGAACAAACATATATGCAGAAGATATAAGAATATAGTAATTTAATCGTATTACCTTATGAAATAATATCTGTTGTTGGTCTGTTGCTAACATAAAACTTTTAGATTGTTTGAATGTCCACTTCATTACCTGGGTTGGAAGAAATATTTGGCTTTAGACATTTTTATCTGTTTATATGTTATCTGTAAATAGCCATTTACAATTATAGTAAGCGTTGCAAGGTGGCCAAAGAAGACGCAAGAAGTAGAGATTATTGCGATAGTAGGCGTAACACTAATACGCAAATGAGTAAAATATAGAATTATACAAAAAAAAATCATGGCAAAATAATCGGACGAACAGACATTGTATCTCACATATATACAGATGAGTCGTATACACACACACACATACACACACGCACACACAGACACACACACACACAGACACACACACACATAAGTGCTGCAGATATTATTTTACATGGTAATATAATACTAAGAACAACGATACGAAACAAATTGACTGTTATAAACTGCGTAGATTTCGAGGAAATTCTTCCCATGATGCAAATCTAAGAAAAGATGCAGCTACACACTGCGTCGCAAAAAGTTTGTGAGAGCAGTTATCTCCCATAGATGAGTTAAAAGAAGAGTAGGGTCGTTCATATGAACTAAAATTTATAGTTGGTCGGAGTCTTGTCCAATACATCATGCTATGTGTAAAACACCAACCTGAGCGAGATAGAAGCTTGCTGTTTAAAAATGAAAATCATTGAAAAAAGCGGGCCTTCCGCTCTAAAGTACACTGGCTTTCACTCTCGTATCGTAGCATATATGACTCAGAAATACAAGTTTGAGTTGACAAAGAAGTATTCACTTGCTTTCTCGCCAAAAATTCGCAAGATTTCATTTTTGTATTTCATATATGTTGCAGTGGGTAGATGGTGGGCGGCATCTTCTGAGCTTTGTGGAGGAGAAGGAGGTTGTCTATTGTGAATGTGTTCGAGAAGGTGGATGTGTAGAAGACATTGTCGTGGAATGACGTATAGAGAGTAGTACACAGAGAAGAAGATAAAGAACGCGATGGATGGGCATTACCAGTCTCTTAGTCAATGCTGCCAAGGTAGCTAGAGAACTCACGCTTAATCGGGAAGACTTTCATTGAAGTCATCCATACTTTCAGGCGTACGTTGTATGAGACCCGCAAAAATATGCACTGGGATAGGTTCTGCATGGACTAACCATTTGTGATGACTTTCGATTTGCAGTAGAATATCCTGAACTTTTAATATGTAAAGGTAGAGGCTCGGAGAATTATTGAATTAATGGTGCTGATTAAAAATGTTAATCCTATGTGTGTAGTAATAAAAGGTAGTTTATGGTCTTTTGCCAAGCAAAATAATACAAAGCACAAAAATAGAGTTTATCACAGTATGAACAATATAGCGTCCTGCATGCTATTGTAAATGACATGGCTGTCTCTGTTGGCTGAAAAGATAACCAGAGCGAAGCCAAGAAATGAGGTCATCTTTTGTTTAACTAAGAAGACACTGATTGTCATCCAACACGGTAAAGCGATGTGGGCGTCTGTGACATAAATTCTTAGAATGTTAGGGTGATGGAAATACTCCAAACTCCTACCTGTAGATTGGGAGGGGGAGCAAAAGTTGGGCAAGAGCTATTGTTCTTCGTCCTCAACGTGTTATTGGATCTGTGGGATATCTTGTTTGGCTCTGCTTAAAGGCTGGCCCGTACGAGGAGCACTGTATCACCCAAATGTTTTCATATGTTGGATAATATGTACCATTTTCTAGTCAGATCCTATATTTTTCTTCCTTTCCTTCATCTTTTAAAGTAAGCCCACACTCAAGTTGCAAACTATCCTTGTTATTACCCTTCCTTTTCACCTCAGATGCTAATAAAAGGTGGAATGAAAGAAGCGACGACGACGACGACGATGATGATGATGATGATGATGATGATGATGATGATGATGATGATGTTGATGATGATGATTATCATCATCATCATCATTACTATCATCATCACTATCATCATTTTCTTCCTTCCCTTCCTCTTTTTCCTTCTCCTCCTCCTTATCACTATCATTATTATTATTATTATTATTATTATTATTATTATTATTATTATTATTATTATTATTATTATTATTATTATTAAATATCCATTTCAGAATAGTAATATTTTAAAAATAAACACATCTGATATAACCATAGATCCTATAAAACTGTAGTACAATTTCTGTTAAAGACACACCTATTCTCCATGAAATTTTCCGCTAGAGAAATGTTAAAAGCATCTTATTTTTGAAATTACCTGACACATATTATAAATCGAGATGTATTACGCTTCATTTGCTCTACACACTTTAATATATATATATATATATATATATATATATATATATATATATATATATATATATATATATATATATATATATATATATATATATATATATATATATATATATATATATATATATATATATAAACGATATGTTCGAAAAGAACAGAAGGAAAACATATTCTTGGGGCATAAACACCTAATAGAAAAACATTTGCAAGTAAAGCTAAGCAAATTGTATGGTTTGAGCATGAATTGTTATAGTAAAAATATATTTATATGTATATTGAGTAGAAGGAGAAAAACATTGCGTTTGAAGGAAATTACAATATGCAAAACACGAATTCATACATATGGAAGTAGAAAAATTAAACTTAGTGTTCCGCCTTGTTAAATACTTCGATCTCTTTTCTGCCACACATTGGCAAATATTCGTGCAAACATTAGATCTGGAAATTGCTAAAAACTGTACAATCAATGATTTAAAAAATAAACAATCTAATCCGTTTGCGGATTTACTACATGACATTATATTCATCAACATGTTTTGCAATTCAAAGACCTTAATATCAAATATATAGATTTTGTAAGCAGGAAAAACAAAATCGATAGATATATACAGATATGTACATACAATTACTCTAAGATATGTTTCAATTTGTATATTTATGTATCTATTCGGATATCTACCAAAATAGTAAATTGCAAATATTCCAGTACTCGTTTTCAAACAAACCAAACTTCTCAGGCTCGTACAAACCGAACGAGGCAGATCTTAGTTGGCTTCTGGCAGTTGGGCCAATATTGATCAAAAAGATCACATGGTGTTATCAATTTGCAGGTGGTACCAATTCCCTATCTGAATTTTGTGGTTCACTCGATAGGACAGGATGTTGGTACATGCGTGTACGCTTAGCCTGGTATGCTAATGCGTGTATCTGGTACATGTATGTATATATGTGCTCCTCGCACGTGTGTGTATGAGCGTATCGGCGAGATCAATTCGTTGGTGTATTAACGGGTGTGTGCACCTGATGTGTGACTGTGGGTATCTGGTAAGTGCGGGAGTATATCTACTGTGTACGGGTGTGCATGTGCCTGTATAAGTGTGCGTTTGTATGTGCTATGTGCATATGCGTATGCGCGTCCGGTGCGTATGGGCATGAATTCGTTATGTTCGCATTCCTGGAAAATGTGTGTAAGTGGCTGCTGCGTATGTCTATATCTAATGTGTGTGTCTGTATGTATACGTATGTGTCTCTATCTATTATGTATGCGTATGTATATCTTAAAAACAGAAGGGTAAAGTTACCTTCACTCTTCATACCGACTTATAAAAACCGGTATCATGACGTATATTTTCCTCACCTGAGGTATGATAGCGTATATAATCTGTCGCCGGATTACACATTTTTGACAGATGAGTGGACTGGAACGATGTTAATCGAAGTATTTTGCACAAGAACACAACTAAAAACCCAATCTAGGAATCGAAACCACAATCTTACGAACATGTGTCCAACATACTAATAATCTCCACGCCTCCACTTGGGCCACACAGTGTCCCTGAGAAGATTTGCAGACACCTCCTTGATATTGGCTATCAGCAGGGCGTTGGTGTTGCAGGCAGAGTTGTTGGTGTCTTTCTCAATACTACATTTAGTAATTCATGGGATTACAATGGAGCAAATTAGGAGACCAAATATTAGGGCTAGGATTTCTGCGACCATTTCTTATTGTATCCAGGGTTCTGGCAAAGAGCCGACATCCTAATGCCACACAGATGACCTTCCAACAGTAACCTTCTCCTGCCACGCTTTGGTTACGGTCTCAAGCACCTTCTCATAGCCGTCTGAATTTAGGCTTAAGGTCTTGTTCATTAATCGTTAGAAAATACCGGCGTGCGGACACAGTCATGACGCCTGCCGTTTTCTTTCCAGCTGATTACATTTTCGTATCTTATTATTGCAGCGTTTTCAGAATTCACCACGCATTGAACAGTAGTATTGATGTCGATATTTTGATACAAGGCTAGAATCATCATAATAGAAGTAATTCTTTACATATATCCAATGGCTTCCAGTCCTCCATGTCAGCTAACTTTTTATCAACACCAACATTAATATTTAAGTACTCCAATGCTGTTGTCTGTTTACCGATATATCAAGCTGTTCTTCAATAAAGAAGACGTAAAATATCGTCAAATGTAACACGATGTATATATATGCATATATACGTAGGTACAGATACGTGCTTGATCCCTTTATTTACAAGAACATGGGTAAACTACTTAAAATAAGGAATTGAAAATGTTAGGACGGAGTTTTAATATGCTTTGCTGAAAACATTGTGTTTTACAATAAACGTTTTATTCGTGCGTAGTCACGTAAGGGATTAGCCAACAACAACTGTTGCGGCGGGTCATATATAATTATACATAGAATTATAGAAGTATCAGAACAAGGGATGAGACGATGGCGACGATGTTTGTGATAAACTTCTTTTTTGAAATGGTGTGCAAGAGGGAGTTGCGTTTATGATGGCGGATGTGGTAACGGTGATGACAGCAATGTCGAAGGAAGTAATTTTGTTGACAGAGATGGTGGCAAAGACGGTAGCAATGCAGACGATGATGTTAGCATTGTCAACTGTGATTAATGATAAAGATGATTATGAAGAGCTTTATTATGATGATAATGTTGTGTTTGTGGTAGCAGACGTAGATGGTAGAGTTTCCACTATTAGGAGCTGAAGATAAGACAAGTGAGTTGGCTAGTAATTCGAAACATGACATTGAAATAAATACATAGCGATAAACACATACACTGACCTTACAAATCCTTGTGAACATATTTATGTGAACATACTATACACGTATAAACATTATACATGCATATATATATATATATATATATATATATATATATATATATACATACACACACACATACATACATGCATATATACATACATACATACATACATACATACATGCATATGTCTACATATACTTACGCATTCAATCATAGAAATGAATTTCAGAATAATTACAGATTTTCATCTTGCTCGACTTTCTGAAGATTACGTTATTTTGTAGACATATTGTCAAGGGTGTAGATTTCAAAATTTTGATAATATTTGCAAGTATTTTTTCCTAAATATTTGCTGAGCTATTCCTGTAATCTTCATTTTGCTACCTTAACTACAGTTTTTAAAAACTTAAAAAGTTTTTTTTGTCTTATGTTTGAGACTTCAACATTCTTAATGTACTCCACAAAACGTATTTCTGGAAAATTTGATTAAAGAAATATATATATATATATATATTCAAGTTATGTTAGGAAGAAGCAAAATGAGAGAATGTGAAGGAATCGAAACATCTTCAAACACGTTCTAAGAAAGGTATTGCCAACAGTAATGTAATCTTCATCCTCTAAAACTAATCTCTATGTATTTCAGTCACAATGGCACCTAAGTGTATATTAAGACAATTTTTTTCAAGGATGCATAAAATATGACAATTACGAATTATTGTAATATCTCTCTGTTCAGTAAAAATGCAGTTCTTATGTACGAAATTTATGAATGATTATTTCCATTCTTTTGAATGTATGCGTCATTATATGCCATTAATAAAACACTCGTGTCATTTTTGATGACACGGGAATTCTAACCTATACATACTTATTTACATACATACATACATACATACACACATATACATGTGCGTGTGAAGGTGTGTGCATTATATATATGTATACCTATTATATATATACGTATACGTATACACACACACACACACACACACACACACACACACACACATATATATATATACATGTGTGTTTATATATAAATTTACACACATTTATGCATATATTATAACTATCTATCCATCTCTCTCACTCTTTATATATATCTATCTATCTATCTATCTATATATATATAATTCTGTATACACGTATATGATTTGTGAGAGCATATTTGCAAACTGTATATCGTCCATATATAACTGGAGACAAAACTACGTATCAGAACAATTTTACTTCAAATTTTATTGATTGTCCTATTGTTATAACAGTTACGCCCGACAGATTCCATGTAAACAAAATTTTATTTTTTCCCATAACATAATTAAAAAATACATTTATAATTTCAAATAGTTTCATGATTGTAGAGAGATTATTGTGTCTATTGTGAAAATTGTAGTCTGCTTTCCAAATAATTAAAAAATTTTTATTCATGCACACAAAAAGGGAATTTGGTAACGTCACATACACACACACACACACACACTCCCCAACACACAACACGCGCGCCCACATAAACACGCAACACACACACATACATGTGTGTATAAATAGATAGATAGATTGATAAATAGATATAAAAATCTCTACACAGATGTATACATTCATAGACACAGGCACCTAAATAAGTGTAAATATTTTATATTGGCTTCGTAAAATAAAAGTATGATAACGACAATGGATTTCAAGTAATATAACAAAACACAGCAATGAATATATGTCAACATTTACCTGAATATTGTATAAAGAATAGAATAGATTTTCTACGAACTGAATATTGAATGTAGCAAGGTGTTCAATTTTCAATTACCATACGTACAGAGAGATCTATAGGTAGATAGATAGAGAAAGATAGAGAGAGAGAGAGAGAGAGAGAGAGAGAGAGAGATACAGACAGACAGACAGAGAGAGACACAGAGAGAGACACACAGAGAGAATGAGACTTAGAAGGAAGCTGATTTATACACGCTGATATCCACAAACACACAATCACACACACACACACACATACACACACACACACACACACAAATATATATGTATATATGTATATATATATATATATATATATATATATATATATATATATATATATATATATATACAAATATATATAGGTATCTATTTATCTATCTTTGTCTATCTATCTATCTATCTATCTATCTATCTATCTATCTATCTATCTATCTATCTATCTATCTATCTATATACATATATATATATATATATATATATATATATATATATATATATATATATATATATATGTAATGGAATTTAAACAAAATATTTTATGAAGTATCTTTTATAAAATGAAAGAAAATCTTATAAGTACTAACTTAAACTATTTCGACAGAAGCCACAAAATATAGTTGATTAGAAATTTATACTGTGTTAGAAAATGTTCTTGGACCTCTGTGTATGTATATATATAAGTATGTATGTATGTATTAAAGGTATATATGTATCAATCTATCTATCTACCTACCTATCTAAAGACGTGTATATATATATATATTTATATATATATATGCATATATATACTCACACGCACACACACACACACATATGTAATGAATCGTTGATGAAGAACATTAACTAAAAGACAGTCGAATTTACTACTATTATTTACAAAGTATTTGAAAATATATATGAGTAAATAATTAGGAGTGGCCTGAAGGTTTTTAAAATTAATTAGGAAATAGACAAATTAGAACAATTATTAGATGTTTCAATTTGAAGAACATTATCATTTACTTTGGCTATGATGAAACAATAAATATACACATTATTAAATTTTTGTTATAGGGTGAACATGCGTTGAATATAAAACTAGAAAGTGATTATGAACGGCTAAGTAATATTTCAATTCCTGAGTTAGTTGTATGAAAAGCAGGCGTGAAACCATAGTGCAGGTAAACTTACCCAGGTGCTCACTCTCTCTCTCTCTCTCTCTCTCTCTCTCTCATATCAGTACATATGTTACATACACACACACACAAACTCTGTATCACGTATTACTGCAGGTCAAATTTTTGTTGGTATTTTGAATATTAACCAGTGTGCCAATGTGAAGTTTGGTCCACTGAAACATCCCAGGTAGGTAAGTACGCAGTGAACATTTCAATCTTATTGATACGCTACATACAAAGGTATTTTGAATTACGTATTTTGAGGTGCTTTCAACTGTGTCACGGTTTATTGCAGGTATACGACAATATCAATTTAAGGTAATGAAACAAAGTATTATCGTCATATTACCATTTTATTGTCATAACCAAACACGCTACCGAAATATTGCAGTGAAATTATAAAACATACACAATTAAATTGTTGGTGCTGTACTTAATTTGTCTACGTAACTTGTTTAGAAATGATTTCAAACTGTCTTTTGTCTACAGAAGTTGTTAGTCGACTCATCTGAGAAGATGTTATGATATCAACAACAGTTTTGATCTTTTCCCATAGAGCATCATTCAATGAAAACTGGATACGCCTTTCATACACTTTCCTCTTCAAGATCGACCAGAGCTGTTAGGTGAGGAGTACATAGAGGTCAAGTCATGAGTTATTGGCCTGAGATTCTCAAAGTTACGAAGTGCAAAATTGTAACATTGGCCGAACGCGTAGAAGCATTTTCAGATATAAAAATCACTTGCCGTCGACTTGAGATAAAATATGTGCACGTCTTCAAAAAATAAAGAAATACTGGGGTTGATTCATTCGACTAAAATTCCTCAAGGCTGTGTCCAGCATAGTGTGTGTTTAATGACTGAAACCCAAAAAAGAGTAAAAGAATCTATCTATCTATCTATCTATCTATCTATCTATCTATCTATCTATCTATCTATCTATCTATCTATCTACATAGATACATACATTTATAATCAATTGTGTGTGTGTGTGTGTGTGTGTGTGTGTGTGTGTGTGTGTTTGTGTGTTTGTGTGACACCTTGGGCAAATGTCTTCTACTATAGCCTCGGGACGACCAAAGCATTGTGAGTGGATTTGGTAGACGGAAACTGGAAACTGAAAAATGCCCGTCGTATATATATATATATATATATATATATATATATATATATATATGTGTGTGTGTGTGTGTGTGTGTGTGTGTATGTGTGCGTGTGTGTGTGTGTGTGTGGGCGCGTGTGTGTGTGTTTGTGTGTGCGTTTGTGTATGTTTGTGCCTGCGTTTGTCCGTCGAGCATTGCTTGACAACCGATGCTGGTGTGTTTACGTCTCCGTAACTTAGCGGTTCGACAATAGAATAAGTACTAGGCTTACAAAGAATAAGTCTTGCGGTCAATTTGCTCAGCTAAAGATGGTGCTCCAGCATGGCCGCAGTGAAATGACTGAAACGAATAAAAGAATATATACATACACATGCGTACATACATACACGTACACAACACAAACACACCCATACACACATAAAGATTTACCTATTCCAAATTAGTGTGAATTATGTTATGTTCTCACCTAATTAGAATAAAAATAGTATGTTTGCAAATGTACAGTGAAACTTATATATTCTGCATCAATTTGTCATTCAGGTACATAAATTGAAATTTAGAGCAGTAGAACTTGTAAGCCTATTACAATCTCTTCGAGCTAACATAATGTCGTTCTTATTTTACCCCATTTCATCACTGGTTCCCCATGCATGCTCGGTGTATCACATTTTTCCTATGTATTGTACATCCACACATATATTTTCCAGTGTGCTCCTCCTTTTTTTTTTATAATTTTGTTGGAATTTGTTGGAAGCATTTGTCTGCTATTTCTCTCAAGTAGAAGAACCATTTAGACAGTCTTTTGCTGAATCCAGATTGTGTATGCTATATGCTGGATAAATAACTAGTTTTACAACAACTCCAATTTACATAATTAATACAACTATACATATTTTAAGATGAAACACTTTCCCAAAATGACGATTATGTTATAATATATAAGATACATAAGATACATAAGACATTAATTTTTATTTTATTAGTAGTAGAAACACCACACATTCAGTCAAATCAATGCTATAATGATATTAATTGTCTAACATGATAACGGTCGAGTCTATCTGATAGCGATAAATTAATTCAGTTGTCAAGTGCTCTGCAAGCCTTTGAAATTATATACTGATAGTTAATAGCTCTTAAATTAAGTTACCATATAAAGCCTATATCGGAATACTTATTCACATAACGACAATTCTGGCACCAATTGGACATTGATATCTCTAAATTAGAACCCCTTCGATTTTATAGCTCTATGCATATCAAATATTTCTTGTGGAGCCTATTCACTGTCATGATCAGTAAATGCTGTAGCATCAAAAACTACCAGTTTGATCATCGACTGCGTATGGACGAGTTATATATATTTCTTAAATAGAAAAAATAAAATAAAACATTTCTCATGCGTAAATTTATCAACACTAAAGCTAGCATCAAAGCAATACAGTCTCGTTTATTGGTTTGATATCCTATATATTATACTATATATTTGCAAACTACAATTACAAGTCTTAAGTGCGATTCTAGGTGGAAATGTTAGCAGCATTTACAAGCGTCCATCTATTGAATTTATATTCAATTGTCCAGCCATTCGAACAATGTAGTAATGTTTATGAGCAAATTATATATTACTACAGGTTTTTATTTTCATGTATATTGCTTCTTTCATTTCTATATTTCTGTTTCATAAAATTTTCGGTTTTGGAACTTACAGCAACCAAGCCTTCGTTAGTATTCTCGTTTGCTTTTCAACACGAAAATGATGGCAGACGGAGCATAAATAATAAAAAAGGAAATAACATAAGAATAATGTAATAAATCTGTGTAAGAGCGAAACAAATTTTGAAAATTGTAACAAAATGACAGATAAATAAACTACGTTCTGAAAATGGAACATCATTAGTGATGGCCTTAGGTAACGTCAACGTTGTTTTCTGTTTTAATAGAACAATTCCTGGCTAAAAGATAAAGGATAATTAATAATAAATACGACAAACACGCGCATAAACACACGTACGCGCAAATACACATTAAGATATACACACTCAAAAATACATACAAAGCACACAGATAAACACACACACATATATATGGAATTGTTCTAACTTATTTTTATATTCTAAAGCTTTTACATTCTAAAAGCTTTCAATGAGTCAAACAGTATACAACTTATTTATTTGACTTGATTTTACGAATTACGACTCCAGGATATGGAAGTCTTCTATACTTGAACGATATATAATTTTCTTTGAATATTTCCATTTATTTCATATCAGTGTAACTCGGGTTACATTTGTGTAGCTTGTCTGCATCGTATGATCTGCAAAAAGTCGACTGATCATACGAGTGATAATAGAATATATTAATATTGGAATTAAGTATGGAATGATCAATGGCTTCAAATTTCAGCACGGAGCGAGCAATTTTCGGAAGTGGGGGGGGTGACTTGATTAGAGCGACCCCTTTTCTCAACTTCTACTTATTTTATTGAATTCGAAATGATAAAAGGCAAAGTAGACCTCGGGGGAATATGAACCTAGGATGATAAAGATGCACAAAATCCCGCTAAGTATTTGTACGAAGTGCTAACGATTCTGCCAACTCGCTACTTTGTGTTATGAAATAGTTATCAATGATTAAAATAGCGATCAATACGTCATGTTTAATGCATAACAGTGTCGCTAGGGCAGTTAATGCGGTATTTCCCTTGAGATAATATCATCCCATATGTATTTCCACCTTTTCTTTTGTAATACTTAATTCAGTGTGGTTGGATACCATCCGACCTGATGTTGCATGCTTACACAGTCATGTGTTAGGTGCGCTACGAGATCAGCGCTACTAACTCCAGAAAATTATGTTGAATGAAAATTATTTAGTAATGCCTGTTACTATGTAAATCTTGTAGGCGCCACCGTTCCAAACGAGAACAATCTTTAGTGTAGACGAATTAATGGCTAACTAACACCATTGCTCTCAATGCAAGATTCTCTATAGTGACACCGAATGCAACTAACAGTCATACGCCGACCCATCAGGATTTGTAAAATGATTGTTGGTCATTTTGATTGTTGTTTCTAACAACAAAAATAATTCAGCTGAAAATGAATTTAATGTCTTTTCTCTTTGTTTGTTGTGGTCTACATCCTTAGACAAAAGATTGATCTTATCAAAATGGGAAAAAATGCTGTATTTTTGTGGCTTTGACAATAATGACGTTGTGCGAGATCGTCGCATATATCTGTCTGTTTCTCAATGCAGAGATAAATTGATTACTATGATTATTAATGAGGATGAAAGCCACCTGTAAATGTTTTTCCAGAGGTGGCCCTAAAAGTCGAAATGTGACTGACTTCTAGCTACCTAGGATTTAGAATGATGACTAAGAATATGTGGTTTCGAGACACGTAACAAACACATCGGGATATTTGTAACAAGCTTCATATCTGGCAATTCCTTATACCAGATTCAACAACCATGAATATTTTCAGGCAGTATGTAAAGTGGATGATTCTCTATGTAGATATGCAGATGAAAAAGAAAAAAAGAGAAGAAAAAAAAACAAAAGAGAAATTCAAGACACTACCATGATGAAGCGTGAGTCAGGCAACATCAGTTATGACAATATCTGGATTAGAGACAGAAAGACGGTTAAAAACATTGAGCTTTAGGTTCAAGAACATATTTTCGTTTTTGTGTGTGTGTGTAAAGTTATAAGCACAAAATTCACCTTGTATGCAAACAAGCTTACACACCTTCACATTTATATTTATATATATATGTATACACGCAAACATGCATGCAAATGCATAAATTAATAGACAGATATAAATAAAGTTAGCGGTGTGTAATTTTCAATGTAGTCTCCCCCCACCGTTCAACATCATTTCATGTTTAATTTCAGAAAAAATATGAGTACGAAAATAATGTATTCCCTAAAGTTAAGAACATCTATGCATTGCCATAGTAAACAATAATGAACGGCATTTTTTTTTAGGAACATACAAGCACAACAAGCCCACTCATAAGACTCTTTTAATTCTTAATGAAGTGTGGTTTAGTTTAAACACGCATGGTTTTGTTTTCTTTGGCATAATAGAATATAAATGACAATTTCCTAAGTTTATTCTGTTGTCAAGCTAGAAAAACAGGGAAGGTTTCGTTTATATATATATATATATATATATATATATATATATATATATATATATATATATATATATATATATATATATACACACACACACACACACACACACATATATATATATATATATATATATATATATATATATATATATATATATATATATATATATATATATATATATTTATATATATATATATGTATATATGTATATATATATATATATATATATATATATATATATATATATATATATGTAAATATACATATATATATATATATATATATATATATATATATATATATATATATATATATATATATATATATATATGTATATATATATATATATATATGTATATATATATATATATATATATATATATATATATATATATATATATATATATATATATATATATATATATATATATATATATATATATATATATATATACATATATGTATGCATGTATATATTCATATATTTATACTAGATTCTAGCCCGACTGCGAAATACTCTGGGGATTAATACCGACTAATGTCTGCTTAGCATTAAAATATGTCGGATGTTGTTTTTAAATGTCAGGTTAGTACGGACACAAAGATTTGCTCGCATTCATTACATGGAGCATTAGTAAAATGCAAAGGGCATTAATTAGAAAAACATGAGGAGATATATTATCAAGCACGAAGAGTAATTCCCGTGAAGTAAATTGCGATGCCATTAGGAATGACTAAGATATTTCCTATTAAAACCTGAATAACGTATTAGATTTGTTAAAAAAGAGAAACAATTCCCTGTGGGTGACATTTACAGCTATTTTCCGGATGAAACAATGAGCTACATAATGTTTCAAAGTCACAATGTCAATACATAAAAACATACATACATATGTATGTATGTATGTATGTATGTGTGTGTGTAGTTTGCAAGTTTGTGTTTGTAAGTGCGTGTTTGTGTGTGGAAACAATGGAATGTAATACATATGCTGACTTGAACAAACA
This sequence comes from Octopus bimaculoides, assembly GCF_046866305.1. Lineage (NCBI taxonomy): Eukaryota > Metazoa > Mollusca > Cephalopoda > Octopoda > Octopodidae > Octopus > Octopus bimaculoides. The sequence continues at coordinate 20,776,655 of NC_142939.1, read as the reverse complement.
AACAGATATATATGTATATGAATATATATATATATATATATATATATATATATATATATATATATATATATATATATATATATATATATATATATATATATATATATATATATATATATATATATATATATATTTATATATATATATATATATATATACATATTATATGTATATACATATACACTATATATACATATACATATACATGTGTGTGTGTGTGTGTGTGTACGTTATATATATATATATATATATATGTTTCAAATCAGAGATAATGCGTTGCTATGATATGCTAATACATCAAATTCATTACTAAGATTAGATAAATGGCATCTCTATGCCACAAATGCATTATTGTTGCATAGGTATAAAAGGCCTAAAACGCACCCAAGCATATACATATACTTACAATCATGCAAGCGTACATGTGTACAAGTATGTTCATGTATATATACAGCTTGCGATGGTTAAATTGTCGCTGTTTTATACTTTTAATTTCGCGTATGCCTATTGTTCGCTTTTCATTTGTCGACTACGTAGTATAACAGGGTCAGCTGGCCTACGTTTTGGAGAAAAACAGCGCCATGACGCATTTCATTCTGCCGGGAGTTGGAAACGACTTGTACTGTTTGGCATTCACGCCGGAATCTCCAATATTAGCATTTTAGGGTGTTTGGATGACAATCTGAGGGCAGTGCATGTACCGAGAGTGATAAAAATCAAACATCCAGTCAACAGCATGTTTGGAGTGATCACTAGTGATGGTGACGTTATGTCTCCCTCCTTGTCCAACGCGGCTTCAAATTCAACACGAAGGCCTACATCAAGTCCCTGGAGGAAGCAGTGCTATCCTGGTCAAGAGGGTGGCTGCTAGAAGACCGTGTGCCTGGCAACAGGAATCTGCACCATGCCTGACAAGCAGGAGAACCCAATTATGGCTGTGAGAGAACTTCTGCGACCACATCACCGCTAAGATCTGACCCCCTAACCACCTAGACTGCAACCCCCTACATTATTATGTGTGGTATGCAGTTGAGCGAGAGGCCAATAAAACTCCTTGTAACACCAACTATAAGCTGGTGGCAAGGATTATGGCAGCATTCACGAACGTAAACAAAAGAGAATGTCCAGAAGAGTTGCAGGAGATTCCGAAGTTGTCTGGAGTCCGTTGTCGAAGCGAATGGCGATTTTATTGAATAAGGTTTACTATTTAATATAGGAAGATACTTTTTGGTATTTTGGTAAATATTTCTGTTAAAATGAGATATCAATGCTATTTTATTTTTGCGTAACTGAGACCATTTACACACACACATACACACACACACACACACACAAAGGCACACACACCTATAAATATATAACCGCAAACACAATTCTTAATCTTCCCATTACATAAAATTACTATTTTGACCTCAAAAGAAGTGTAACTAAATAAAGAGGTCATATTTGTCGAAAACTCTAAACCAGAATTAAATATAAATCCATATTGAAAATTAAATATTTACTCCATCTATTGAAGGATATCAGCCAAATGTAAAAATTACAGATTTACCTCCCCTTTACTGAGAAATACATTGGTTACCAATTATCACCGCCTAGCAAATAAAATATCTAATTCAAAAAGCATCAAAACCTGAAAATTTGTAAAGCAACAGCGAAATCTGTTATTATGTTGGAAGGAAATTTTTTTTTATTTTGTATGATATTGTATAATACTTTTGTTATGATGATTCTACACCCCACCACACACACACATATAGTCGTAGGTGTGGTTGTGTGGTAAGAATATTGCTTTTCAACCACATGGTTCCGGTTTTAAAGTGTTTCCATTATTTTGTCCAACTCCTGTGCACACATATATATATATATTCATACTGAATTTATATAGCCTAGATGTATTTGTATTCACTGTTTCATGTGTGCTTGCTTGTCTAAAATATCACATGCATTTGATAGAGACATATTCTAAAACACAGTTGTTTTGACACACCGGTCTATGTAGCTGAAAGCAAATATACTCTTGATATAACTGTATAGAACCTGATATATTCTCATTTGTTTTCTAATTGTCATTATAAAGACTGAATGGGCTATTTGTAAAATATCACCACCACTGCGTATGTTCATTGCAAGGCCTTATAGAATTGAGCAACTGATTAGATTCTGTATCCTTTTCAAATTCGTTCCGTTTTTTATTTGTTTTTTTTTTAACGTGGAATTCAGGGATTCGACATAGGTTTAGTTGACATTCATAGCAGCTCCCACATAGATGCCGACTCGTCCTCATTCGTTTGTTAATAAACATTTGTATCTTCATGAGAAATTTGTATTCTGATAGTTAGGTTAAAACTTAACAAATTTTATTCGTGCTGCGCATTGTAAGTCAAAATATAATTAATTTGGTAGTTGCATCTCTGATATGAAACATTGAAGATATATTGTTTCTAGTGAACATAACTTACAATTTCAATATTCAAATATGCGCATTCATTGCAGACTTGTTTGCATATATTGCCATCTCAAATTTTACTATAATGGGTGATAGTGTTATACATGTAATAATGAATGTTATTAATAAAGAAAATAATTAACACTGGAAATCATTAATTATTAACAGAAATAAATAATTAATAACGCGGTGCAGTCTAGTCAGTACAATATTACGATTACAAACGGATCTGCAATGCGTTTCCACATACACACACTCATACATCCATACACATACACGTATATATAAGTATACAGCTAGTGGAAAGGATTTCTGTTTGATACAGAATCTTCGGTATATTGTATATCACGTTGCTATAGTGTTCTACGTTGCTATGAATTGGTATTCATAAGCGCTTCCATACGAAGGTAAATAATGCGATAGAGGTGTTTAGAAACGAGATGTGTATTGATATTGAGGTAGTTTAACTTGTATTAATTTGTCAAGCCGAAGCGTTGTGTTCATCATAGATTTTAGGTGCAAATCCTACAAATACGTTAAAGATCCTGCTGTCAGACGTCTTACAGAATCTCTTTCTGCCCATTATATGCTTTGGTACTTGGTTGTAAATTATCGTGATATCGATATTATAATTTGCTATCATGCAACGTTGTTGTAGTTATCGTATATATTCATGTTTCTTATATTACCTCAACTGCGGATCTAGGATGTAAAGTTTTATTATCTTTCCGTCTATAAGACTCCTTCAACATATTTCATATATATATATATATATATATATGGTAGACGGTTTTTTGTTGGATAACAACCCTCACATGAAGATCTTGATTTTCAACGTTTACTCTCAATTTTTTCGATACAGACCTGGAAGGCGAAATGGTGGGTGACAGGGTCAAGTCGATATTAAACTCTTTATTCCAGTATTTTAGTATTTCATAGTTGTGGCGATGGTCACGACATCTCTGGGAGAATAGACTTAACCGAACGTCTATAAATAATAACGGTCTTAGTGAGAGACAGAGTAGGCGTTAATCGCAAGAAGTCGTTAGGTGCTGTTGTGGCAGTTCGTCGGAATATCGTTTATTGGTACTTGTATAGTTCGGGGATTATTACGCTGTTGTTACCTTTCTTCGTTATATATTATATTGCTACTATACGTTTATAGTATAAACAATTATCGTCATAAATAGTGGCTATACTAGAATAATTGGCGACAAGTAACTACGTTACAAATATAGTATACGCAAGTATATTATTTTAGTTTTTTTTTCTTGAATCTAATATGAAACGAACATTCCTGGCTTGCTCTGCAAATTCGACTTCATCGACGTTTTCGAAAACGTTAATCTTCGTTTCTACAATTGTTTATACTATTCTTTCAAATCAAACCTGAATAATTTCCACTGAATTATTACTGCATTTTTAATATGCCTGCCGATGTTGCACTCATTTTGAGCTGTTTGTATTAAGATAAAACGTATTTTACACTCTACTCTATATATTATCACGCATTCTATGTTGTATGTGAAAAGTCCTGCTTATCGATCATTATCTTCATTCAGTATACATTTAGGGACTGTACCTGCGCAGCTAAAATCAATCCCTCGTTATGTCTTCAATACACATTACAAAAAATCGGCTATCTTTTCCTTTCCTCATATCTTTATATTTTCTTTTCGATAAGATCATTGGATTGTACTTCTCGATTCAAAGTTTGTGTTCTTTTTTTTTTCAACATTTCCCTTTTTCTCCTTTGGGTTATAATAAATCTCTAAATAACATTTTCCTTATCTCGCTAGGAAGGACTTCTTTCTTTCCTCGATAGAATCCAAAGCTTGATTGCTTTTTTTTTCTTTTCCAATCCACTTCATTTTAGTTTAACGGCTCACATGTAATGAAGGATGCATGCTTCTGCACATTGCTATTTTCTTCTTCTTCTTCTTCTTCTTCTTCTTCTTCTTCTTCTTCTTCTTCTTCTTCTTCTTCTTCTTCTTATTATTATTATTATTATTATTATTATTATTATTATTATTATTATTATTATTATTATTATTAAGGGGGTGATTTTGCAGAATCGTTAGCACGCCGGACAAAATGCTAGGCAGTATTTCGCCTGTCTGTACGATCTGAGTTCAAATTCCACCGAGGTCAACATTGCCTTTCATCCTTTCGGGGTCGGTAAATTAAGTACCAGTGTAACACTGGGGTCGATGTAATCGACTAGTCTCTTCCCCCATATATCAGGCCTTATGCTTTCAGTAGAAAAAAGTTCTTCTTCTTCTTCTTCTTCTTCTTCTTCTTCTTCTTATTCTTCTTCTTCTTATTATTATTATTATTACGTCAATCTTTTTAAAAAACATTATTATTATTTTTGTTGTTGTTGTTGTTACTATTAAGGTAATGAGCTGGCAAAATCGTTACCACGCTTGATAAAATGCTTAGCGGCCTTTCATGCGCCTTTACATTCTGATTTCCAATTCAATGAAGGTCGATGTGCCTTTCAATCTTTTGGGGCAAAATAAAATAAGTACCAGCGAAGAACTGGTGACGTTATAATCGACTAGCTCTCTCCCCCAAAACTCCAGGCCTTGTGCCTATAGTAGAAAGGACTGCTACGATAGCACTGCTACTTCTACCACTACTACTAAGAAGGTGGTGCTTCTGTAGAATTGTTAGCACAGCGGACAAAATGTTTAGCATTATATTTACTGCCTCCTTCTGTTCCTAGTTCAAATACCACCAAGATCAACACTTATTTTCATCATTTCAGTGTCAATAAAATATAGGAATAGTCAAATCGATGTAATTGATTGACGTCCGTTTCCTAAAATTCCTCTCCTTGCCGTAGAATTTAAAGCGGTGATTATTGTGCAAGAACTCACAAATGGTTATTGAATTTTGGCGTTGCGAATGAAGTTCATTTCGTTTTTGTTGTGCCATTTTCTTATTAAGCCTACCAACATCTTAGAGGTTAGATGGTTTTAGATTACTTTCGCTCGGATATGGAATAACGGCAGCGGGTCATCAAAATTATAACTAGATAGAATATTCAGAAGACAAGTAGATAAAGACAGCGTAAGCTGTCTACAATCTAAAGTGGTCAGATACACAAACCAAACTGTTTTGATCTGTAAAATTAACAGAAATTAGTTTCGTAGGCAAGGATCTGATTATTGAATGCTGGATGCGTCGGTGGTGGAGTGCCAAGCTTTCAGAAGGCAGATTGGTATGTTAGGTGAATCGAAATTGACGGATGCAATTGTCAACAACAAATAGTGGTTCGCCCTGAAACGAGTTGTTAAAGTAGATTCGGTTAAGTTTAGTATGGTCGGACCTAGAAAGACAGGAAACTTAGTAAGAATGTTAAAAGGCGTTTAGAAAAAGCATCGCAACCGATTTATTTGCTGTAATATAATTCTTCATTACGAAACACAAATGCTTCATTGTTAAAATTAAGCCGGGTGCTCTAAGAAATAAGGGGATGGAAGTTGTTCGAACGCCTGGAATGGCAGACAAGTAGCGGAGCAACGATGCCACAATTCAGTGTTCAGCGGATCATAATAGGAGCATGTTACTCGAGCCTAAACAGATGTGCAAAGCTTTTTTCTGTAACAATTCGGTACACTTTTCAATCGAATGGTGATTCGGAACGCAGGATAGTTTTCAATGCCTATTTCAACGGCCTGTCGAAATTTTCAGCAAGGGAAGTAGAGTTTTACAAAATGTTTGTTACGACTACGGGAACAAGGAAAGCGATGTTCGGTTGCACAGCAAGCTAAGCACCTGGATTGAATTATCTTTATTACGAGCTTTACATGGATATGTCGAATTTATTTGAAATATATACCGCAACTAGCAGCCGAGCGGCGAATTCCCAGTTATGTTTGTCGAAAAGCGACTGAAATGCGGTTCACATTTGTAATTCTCTGTCCGTAAATTTGATAAACACTAATGACAAGCTTTAGGCCAAGGTGTTAGCTAACAAGAAGACACATTTAGTTGAGAGTCTAAGCAGTGTCGTGCCATAGATTATGGATTTGCTAGTAACAAGTATCAATCTATTACACCACTTATAATTCCTTAACATTCTTTTTTATGTACTTTAAACTGAAATCAGAACTCGATTATTGAGAGACATTGCATCTTACAATTTCTTTTTAATCTCAGGCCGAAGTTATTTGAGTTTTCCATTTTCGCATAGAATTTTGTGCATAACTCATTTCTTAGTTGCAGAAATAAGAAGATAGAACCTTCATTTATAACAATCATTAGCAATATATTCTAAACTTATTTGATGTTTACTGCAAAACTATTAAATCATGTATTTTTTTTCACTCATTTTTTCTCTCACAGATGTAGCTGGATTGCTCTGGAAATTCATTATTTCTCGTCCCGATTGTAATTTTTCAATACGTTCCATAATAAATTGCAATGATGGAAAGTTTTATTGATTTAATCTTGCTTTGAGGCATTAAGGGATTATATTTTTATCGAAATTTCTAAAACAATTTACATATCTTATACATCAGTTGTCTCAAATTTTAAGGAGGAATATCTATATATAAAAAGGGAGAATAATTCCTATTGCGTCATTCTTTGACAGGTCTGTTCTTGCCTTTCAATTGCTATATATTTTATCAGTAATTTATCTTTAATTTATAATACTTTCTCAACTCCCACGTGATTATTGCTATAGTGTCTGAAAATCGTATTCGTTTAGTCATACTTCATCTATTAAATTTAGTTCTCGCAATAAATTGATAAATTTCTTAAGTTTATAGCCATATATTATGTGAAGCTGGGAATGAGATAGATAAATATAAAAATATATAGATAAAACACACGCACATATACAGACACGCTCACTTTTGCATGCGTCTACATTTGGGATTGTTTGTTGGTTTTATGTTATCATTTTACTAATTCTAATGTAATATCCTAATATTTATTGTTAATATTTCTCTAGAGCTTTTCTGTACTTATTGCTACTGACCGAGTGAATATATAGTTCGCTTTCCAATCACATCTTGTCGTGTTCATCTAAGTGTATGAAACCTTTGATGTTTTTTTTTCTCAAAGAAACACCTAAGGATGAAGATAGGGACACGTTGAATTGCATATACGTAGAATTTGAAGGCACATGCTTTTGAAACTGGATGTCATTCTGAAATATGCATAAATTTCATGCGAGTACAATAATTTTGAATGTTGTATTAAACTATGATTATGAGATGGAGATATTGTTATTCGAAGTGTTGGCTAACTTTTTGCTAGAATGCGTCGCACAATTTATAAATGCTTAGAGTTTCTTTTTTTCTTGTTTTTGGAACATACGTACAGTTATTCGGAAATGCATCATTTATCTATATAACAAATTACCATTTATCATATGGTTCCTATCATTCCATGAATTTTAAAATAGTTTAGAATAACATGTTATCAGGAAATACAAAAGGAAATAAATGCAAGTATGTGGGTCTGTAATGTTACGTGGATATGCAAACATAGATATATCTGGTTCATATGCAGATGATTTACATATTTCTGTGATCTTATCAAAAATGCTGAATTTATCGCAAATATCCCATTAATATTATATTAATAAGTCAATGTTATACTGAAGTGCGAGCACATAGTTATGCTGGAGCCTATGTTTGGACACGTTATATAAATGAACGTGCTCAATATTAAATACAAAATATGTTTCACAAAATTTTTAAAAAAGCCTTTATCCATATAATATCCATGTCTCGCTATGAATGAGAATACCATAAATATTAACAAAATTCCATATTACTATAAATGAAAAGGGAAGATAGCACATAACTATCTTCATATTAAATACAAAATTTAGAATTTTAGCCGCCCATTGAATGACGTAGCAATAGACCTCGACGGATCTGTAAAAGCCTTGTAATCGAATTACTGTGAAAAATTTCAAACAATTATCATTGAATATTCAATTACAAACCTGATATTTTGATCCCACATTTGGAATAATTTGTATTTTCCGTCAATAAACAAATCGGAAAATAATAAATTACATTTACCAGATGATTTTTGCGAATCAGTTTATACATGTTACAAAACATGTTAATAATTAGAAAAACAATGCGGATGCAAGAACACAGAACCACTCTAAAACTTTATAAACATTTGCAATTGAAACCCTATTTGATCACCAAATTATAACTGTTTACGCATTAAACACAAATCAGGAAATACTAAAGGGAGGACTAAAAACCGAGGGAAGAAATTAATATAAAATCTATTTGAATTTGGTTAATAACAGCAGCAAATATTTATAGCAATTGTTGTTTTTGCAAACATACACATTTCTACTACGCATCTAACACAAAATGTTTTTCACATAAATATTTTTTGCAGGCGGTTTCACGGCTGTGTATTAGGAATAACTAACTGGCTAACATAATTTAAATCATATAAAGTGGATGTGACACTCATTATTATCGGGCGCCTATTATTTAAGGGAAGACGGGAGAGGTATGCCGTTATATACGTATAGAAAACCCTGGTGGGGTTGGCACTAAACTTTGGCACCAAGGAATAAATTAAGCACCGAACAGGATGTCATTGCACTACCCCACTTAGACTGAGAATTATGTACTACAGGAGCTTGGAATTCAGGGCCTCACAGCTATTCAGTGACTTGTAAATATATCGGAGGGGTTCTTCATGGAGCAGGGCTAGATATTTTCAAGAAACAACTTGATCTCCTGCTATCGAAGGTCCCGCATGGACCTACATCATGGCAAGAAACTCAAAAGAGGGCAGTTGTGTGAAACTTCCTCCTTCGCCAAAATCCAATCGCATAAGAAAAGCCACTGAAAAGGTGATGTCATTTGCGGTGCTCCAGCATGGCCACAGCCTTCGGGTTGTAGCATGAAAGAATAAAAGAGGAACACGAAATCATTACCACAAATCGT
>NC_142939.1:20737259-20762259 GCF_046866305.1 Octopus bimaculoides | reverse complement strand
TTAATATCATCATTGAAAAGTAATATATTCTTGTGTGAGATGGAACACGTTCAGAATTTAGCTACCTGTGATTTCTTTTCTTGCTCTAATGCGCTCTCAACTGACTCATAACATATCACAATGAGATATTCTTTTTCTATCTTTCCGAAGCCTTCAGCGTATTTCGTTCACTAATTCATACATTTATTTTTTTCATTATTCTGTTATTGCTCAAATTCCTTTTCTGAAATTCCTTTTGCAATGTAATATAATACAAGCAACGCAATATTTTATTAAAAAACAAAAAAAAATATAAGAAAGACATTTCCACTTAGAAAATTCAGAACATATTGAATGTTTTGCATAATTCTAAACAAAACTTCACCGTATTTAGGAACGGAATGTGAAAGACCTAAAGTGTTTTTACAGATAATAATTCAACTGTGCCTTAAAATGCAATATTAATATGATGATTTCAATGAGTAATTTCTAATACGATATTCTGAAAGCCCTCAAGGAAGGAATTCGTCATCCGTCGTCTATAGTATTATTTATAACCTAGCGCATCTACATAAATTTTAAAAAAAATAAAGGTATTAAGGAAATTCAATCAAAATACGATACTTCATCATTAATGCCTTTTATTTCTCACTAGTGAATTGTATACCGTTCATTTTCACATATTTTTATTTACTTAAAATGACAGCCGCTTCTTAGACATGCAAAATACATTTATTATCTACTAAAATGCTAATCGAATAAAAACAACAACAACAACAACAACAACAACAGCAGAAAAAGTAACAAGACAAAAACAACACTAACAAAAAATACAGCAATAGGAAGATCAACAACAATAATAATAATTCTTTCTACTAAAGGCACAAGGACTGAACTTTTGTGGGAGGGGTTTGTGGATTACATCGACCCCATTGGTTCACTGGTACTAAATTAATAGACCTCTTCCCCCAAAGGATGAACGGCATAATCGACCCCGACGGAATTTGAAATCAGAAGGGACGAAATACCGCTACACTCTTTGCTCAAAGTCAGACAAATGCTTCGAAACCTTTTCCCTGGCCTACCAGCGATTCTACCAGCTCACCGCCTTAATAATGACAAGAGTAACTGTTTCTGTTACAGGCACAAGGCCTGAAATTTGGGCGAGGGGATAGTCGATTACATCAACCCCAGTAATCAACTGCTACCTCTTTTATCGGCGACCCCGAAAGGATGAAAGGTATAGTCGACTTCGGCGGAATTTGAAATCAGAAGGTAGCGACAGGCGAAATACCGTTAAGCACTTTGTCCAGCATTCTAACGAATCTGCCAACTTGCCTTAATTATAATAATAATTTTGGCAGAAGAGCAGCAATTTTCGGAGAAGGGTTGAGTCGATTACATTGACCCCAGTGTTCAACTGGTACTTATTTTATCGACCGCGAATGGGTGAAAGGTAAATTCGACCTCGGCGGAATTGGAACTTGGAACACAACGACAGGCGAAATACCGCTAAGCATTTCACCCGGTGTACTAATAATTCTGCCAGCTCTCTGCCTTAGTAATGATGATGATGATGATGATGATGATGATGATGATGATGATGATGATGATGATGATGACAATAGTAATGATAATAACAGCAACGAAACACAACGGAAAACTACAACAGTACACCAAATCTCTTGTCCTATGGTTTATCTGGAAGCGCATCCCCCAAGAGAGAGCCAGCCTGAGGTCGAGAAGTCACCCACTGGCACAAACGCTCCTCTGAATACGAACCTGGATAGTCACTTGAACGGAAACTGCCCCAACTCGAGCCTTCTCAGTCCACCAACACATCCACCTCAGAAAGAAAAATGTAAGAGTATGAAATGGAGCCGAGAAGAGTATACTGAAGTGATATACGCCTATTACTATGCATTAGGTTGGGCATCTGAAGACATACACACTACACACTCGTATCAAATAGGAAGAACACAGACATGACAACAGACTATATTTGGAGGAAAACAAGTTAGCAAATGTTAGGAAGGACATCTTCAGAAATAAAAGACTCACATATAACTGCGATTAAGTACACAGCGGAATGAAGAACCAGACAAAGAGAGTAACATTCCACGAGTCAATACGTAGCATGTCTTAACTTTCTGGACAAAATGAATGTCAAGTCAAGGGGAACACCATTTGAGTAGAAATATACATAATAAAATACTGTGCGGGAACGAGTAAACAGTATCTCTTCAATAGAGTTACCTGTTCTGCAAGAAATAGCAGTATAATCTTCAACAACAAAACACTACACTAGTCAATAAAATGTGGTTGAATGAAATACCGTATTGTTAGATTTGAAAACTTGTATTTACAATTTTCGGTACGGGAAACACGTCACTTTCGGTAGTATACAAATAGTAATTTATGAAATCCAGATAAGTAATCTCATGCTGAGCAATAGCGCCTTCAATGAAGGGCACCACCATCACAGTAACGGAGTAAGAGATTACTTAACTCAGTGTTTATTGTGATTTCATGAATATTTGAATAATTTCAGTACGAAATCAAGCAATGATGCCATGTGTTTTGACATATGTTGGGCGTCAGACAGAGATCCCACAAATGCTGGAACCAACGAAATCTTAGCAAACTGAATAAAGTTATATAGTTACGCAAGAAAGAACACGATTTTATCACAAATTCATTGAAACCTAAACAAAACCCATTAATGGTGTTGTTTTGCAAATAACTTGCCCATGCAAGTGCTACTAGTCTAAAGCTCTTCATACTAGAAGCCAACACGTGTATGGGGTCATCAAGAGAAGGCACGACGTTTCGGGGCCTATCTCCCTTTGGTCTCATTGCGCACTGACCCCACTCACTCACTGAAATGAGACTCCCACTTGCTACACCAAGTGTTTATCAGATATAACTCAACGTTCTTTAACCATCGCTCATCGTATCTTTTTCCTAAATCCAATGGCTAGCCTTCTCCACTGTATTTTGGATATCATTCATTGTGGTATTTGCTGTGTCCAACGAACTCTCTTCATCCGATTCCGATTGGAAAATGCTCCGTTTTCCAAACTGCGTATTCACATTCCTCGAGGAGGTTTACATAGCAATCAGTCTTTCGAGTCCGAACGGTGTAAATGTTATCTTCATTAGGAACGGTTAAAACGACTAGATTCACCAATTTCTCTCTTTCACACCATATTTTGATATCCAGTTTCTTCGTTGCTGCGATGGGAAAGAATCCTTGGCAACCTGGTAAATCTGCAGCCACCTCCCAATAGCCATTCCGCTTTTCATCGCTCACAGGAAGTTTCTTCTTCTTGAAACGAATGTGCTGTTCTGAGCGCACGAAGGTAATGAAATCTCTGGTTGATACTTTCAATGGGCCTTTGCCACTGTTGATGAGAGCAGTTATACGCACACACACACACACACACGCACACACACACACATACACATACACACACACACATAGAGGCACACCCACACACAGAGGCACACCCACATACAGAGGCACACCCACACACAGAGGCACATCCACACAAACACAAATGCACACACGCATACGCACAGACATATATATTCATACGCATACACACATATATACACGTATACATACGTCTAGCTACACACACGTATGCACATATAAACATATCTATGTGTAAGCAGACATTTATACATACATACAAACATGCACAGAAACATATAAACGTCCACATTGACACACACACATACATAGGCATACTAACATACATATAAATATAAAACAAAACGTGTGTAAAGTTATTTAAGTCTTTAAAGCATAGCGAAAAGAAACTAAATGTAATATGTAGAAAACCTATAAACGCATAAAAAAATAGGTAATTCACATTCATCGTCTTGTCATTGTACCTAACACTCACTATATCATAAAGTTAACTAGGGAACCTGCTAAATGATTTATTTAAAAAATGTTTACATCTTATTCCTAATTCCTGCCTACGGATAATGAGGTTACCCGAAGGTTTGAGTATTTGGAATGATTCCTCTAGGCAATGTTTACATCTCGTCCTACTTATTTCATAAGGTTTAGTTCTACTGAAGATTGGCCATTTGAGCTTGTATTCTAATTTTTCTTCCATATTAAGTTGCTAAGTGATGTCACATTTTCTTTATTGTTATACCTCAATTGCTTCAACCTTATTGTAACCTGCCTATACCAATTCTACTTGAAGCTGCCAAGGTTGCATCATTTTCCCCGTGCACCAGTCATTAACCACGTGGCATGTTTGTTATTTTCAGCAATAGCTCTAACGAAAGTAGCGTTAATTTTGTTAGGTCGTTCAATTTATCTCAATTGATCAATAAACGAATTGTGTAAACCTATCTGTAATGATTATTGGAAACAGCTACATATCAAATTTTCTCTAATAAGGGACTTACATATAATGACCGTTGTTTTTAACTTGCGCCCTACACATAGACACATACACGCACACACACACAAACACACACACACACACTCACACACACACACACACACTCACACACACACACACACACAAACACAGATGTGTATGTATATATATAATTAATAAAATAAACGGAGAAAAAGACAAGAAAAGACCGGAACGGGAGGACATGGTACAGGCAAAGTATTAATAAGGCGCTCACTGCTATTTTATCCTGCAACGGCCGTAAGAGTAAGAAATGAAAATCTAATCCTAATTGTTTTCCTTTCTTTCATTGCAAATTCTTCTAGAAGTATATCTACCGTTTGCATTTCACTCACTGCAATATTTTGTACTTGCACCATCTTTCCATTTTAAGTACACAGTACAGGTTATGTTGTTTTCTGTCCAGGGGTACAATCCGTTTAAATCTTCTCTCCCCTCTCCACTGAACTCTCTCCTCCCCTCTTTCTATATATAATTATATATCTGTATATACATGTATATATATATATATATATATATATATATATATATATATATATATATATATATATATATATATATATATATATATATATATATATATATATATATATATATATATATATATATATATATACACTTACAGACATACATATAGACATACACACAAATACACAGGCACAGACATAAACACACATACACGCATACATGCACAAACACGGACACACACACGCACATACATACACGCATATATGATATATATATTCTTTGTGAAGTTAGAAATATGATATTTGAAAGTCTGCAAATTGCTCAAGGCACTGAGTGTATGAATTAATAGTAATTATTCCAATGAGAAATCATATTCTCGTCAGACTCTATACATACAGATGAATTTATATATAGAATACTTACCTAGGAATTTGACACCAGACTTATAAGTGCATAGGTAGAGATGTTACAGGAATTTTTGATGTACTTATGTTTGAAGGAAATTAGATTTACACTGTTTTAAATCTGTTTCTAACTATTCACTTATGCATGAGAATCAGACATTTTGAAACCTTAGACGGTAACAACTTATAAAGGTACAGATATAATATTCATTAAAATGGAATTTTAGTTCAACCCCAACGTATATATATATGTATATATATATATATATATATATATATATATATATATATATATATATATATATATATATATATATATATATATATATATATATATGTGTGTGTGTGTGTGTGTGTGTGTGTGTGTGTGTGTGTGTGTGTGTTGTGTGTGTGTGTGTGGGTGCGTGTGTGTGCGTGTATCTCTCTCTCTCTCTCTCTCTATATATATATATATATATACATACATACAGCCGTCTCGCGAGACCATCATGGTGGTGCTCCAGCATGACCGCAGCCACTTGGCTGAAACGCATGAATAAATAAATACATATTTATATATATTTGTGTTTGAGTGTGTGTGTGTAAGTTTATGCATATTCACACATATACATATTTATGCACACTTGCATATAGAACCACACATGCACACATACACACTCATACATATATACATACAAATGCATCTATGTGTGTGTGCGCGCGCCCCCTTGTGTATTCTTATGTATATCCATATATGTTTCTTAAGCATTTTTGTACATGTATGTCTGAATGATTTCGGCTTTATTTTAAATTCTTTGTGGTGTAGTCAAAGAAATTAGTAAAACGTCTAACACCGTTCCCAAGTCACGTAGATGAGTGGAGTTCGGGTATATATGGTAAAATAACTTACGATGTAAGGGGAATAAATAGTCTCATATGTCTGCGCTGGTGAGTTGAGAATGACTGTAAGGTTCGGTATAAAACGGACAACAACGAAAGAACCTACATAATTGAGTGAAGTAGTATAGCAAGTAGAAGTTATTTTGAGAATTTTATCCCTTTAAAATTGCAATAGAAAATACTCAGAGAATAAAATCTGTATGTATGTGCTGCCGGATTTAGCAAGATAAATCATTTATAAATCATATTAGTTTCTTTCTTTAGACCGTCCGTAAAACACAACTATGCTGTGTTTGATTAAATTTCAGAAATACGGGCCGAATTATTATTATTTTTTTCTTACGCATAAGTGTCCGACACTTCAGAAGACTACAAATGTATTAATATCAGTTCAAGTTTGATGCCTCATTATGACTTTTCAATTACTTGGTAGATTCAACACAATTAAGAATAGTTCAAATATTGTTGACAATTCGTCGTTATCATCTGCAGGATATTTTGTTGATTGCGCCGATGCAAATGTTCATGATTAATGTGATTATTAATCGTTGTCGTATTAAATCTTGCGATCACAGGAGACATCGAAGTAGTTTAGATTGTGGTGCGTGTTAATCCCAGTGGTGATGGAGATTCATGTTTGGAAAGTAGTAGATATGGCCTGATGCCAGCGTCGTGCTAACGGCAATGGTTCTTTTCACTGATTTTGTAGTTTCGTCCAGTCTTTAAATCTATGTTAGAAGGCAACCAAGTAGTGATTCTCCTCTTTTTTTCCTGTGTCTTGGGGACATAAAAGAACGCTCAGTGTCTCTTTTCCGAAGGTATCGCTGCTCTAATTGAGAAATATTAAGCTGTTTTTCCAGGTGGGCGCAAGACCACGTCTAAGAATCGTTCGTTGTAAGAATTTCTAGCAATGATAATTTTTGTTAACGTTTCCAGCAATTTTAATCGTCATAGTGGTTTTAATTATGGTAGTTGTTTTAGTATTTGAGGTAATAATACTCAACTTACTCTAAATCTAATACTAAAGCTCCATCTTAGCTCTGTGGTGTATATTAGTATTTGTGGAAGTGCAATGACCCAGTGGTTACGGCAGAGGACTCGCGGTCGTAGGATCGCGGTTTCGATTCCTGGACCGGGCGTTGTGAGTGTTTATTGAGCGAAAACACCTATAGTTCCACAAGGCTCCGGCAGGGGATGGTGGCGAACCCTGATGTACTCTTCACCAGAACTTTTCTCACTCGTTCTTTCTGTTTCTGTTGTACCTGTATTTCAAAGGGTCAGCCTTGTCAAACTCTGTGTCACACGTGTCTGTGGAGTGCTCAGCCACTTGCGCGTTAATTTCACGAGCACGCTGTTCCGTTGATCGGATCAACTAGAACCCTCGTCATCGTAACCGACTAAGTGCCAACCATATAAATATTTAACCGAACCCCCCCCCCAACATTGAGTAGCGAAATTCCAATTTTCGATGTCAGAAATTATACTTTTATTCCAGTATTACCACCCCAACCATAGGGATAAATGTGTTGCTAGGTTTACTGAAGTAAGGCCTTAATTGTCTTGACAACGAGCTGTGCCACTGACAGACAAAATTCAATAGACAGCGTCTTTAACATAGTGATCTGACACATTATCAATTTTCCCCGGTGCGATTATTAAATATGTTTCAATATTCTATTTATTATGTCAGGGATGAAAATTCTCCTCAAGGTCTGGCAAGGTCTGGCAAGTTGTACGTTAAATCTACTCTGCAATATCATATTTTGACGGCGGCGTGCTCACAAATATCAATTATCTCAAAGAAAGGACTACAACAGAAACTATTGAATAAAACAGAACATATTGATTCTATCTTCAATATATTTTATATCCTTTAATTTCTTCACGTGTGGTGCTGGCTATTTGAACCAATGTATTATTCATTGGTCTAGAGAGAAAAAAAGAAAGAAAAAGTTATCATGTAGACATATTTTTATGAAAATATTGAAGAAGCAATTACAGACTCCACGATTACAATAATAGGAGGTCATTTTGTATTTTTGTACGACATTAAAAATCAATATTCTAAATACAAGTACATACAGTCGTATAGCGCACAAATAAACACACATACACACATACACACATGTTTATGGAGTACAGATAGAAGGCTGTATATATATATATATATATATATATATATATATATATATATATATATATATATATATATATATATATATATATATATATATATATATATATATATATATATGTGTATGTATATGTATATATATATATATATATATATATATATATATATATATATATATATATATATATATATATATATATATGTATGTATGTATGTATGTATGTATATAGGTATATATATATATATATATATATATATATATATATATATATATTTATATATATATATATATATATATATATATATATATATATATGTTTAAACGTTGTATAGGTATTCTTTTATTCTTTTACCCTAAAATTTGTTTCAGTCATTTGACTGCGGTCATGCTGGAGCACTACTTTTAGTCGACCAAATCGATCCCAGGACTTATTCTTTGTAAGCCTTATTCTATCGGTCGCTTTTGCCGCAGCGCTAGCTTACGGGCACGGGATCACACCAACATGGGTTGTCAAGCGATTTTTTTAGTGGGGGTGGCAAACATACACACACATATATAGACTACGGGCTTCTTTCAGTTTCCGTCTACCAAATCTACTCACAAGGATTTGGTCGGCTTAAGCTATAGCAGAAAGTACTTGCCCAAGGCGTCACATGACTGAACCCGGAACCATATGGTTGGTGAGCAAGCTACTTACCACACATCCACTCCTGCGCCCCTCTCTCTCTCTCTCTCTCTCTCTCTCTCTCTCTATATATATATATATATATATATATATATATATATATATATATATATATATAATGTTTATACTTACATATATTCATACATTTATACATACATATATATGTGTGTGTTGAGTCAGTGTGTATATGAATAGATGTGTAGAGATTCATACTTGTACACACGTATTAGATATTACATCACCTTAAATCTATTGTAAACATATAAGTTTAGAATGTAAAGGACAAGTTTAATTATTCAATTAGAAATAATACAACGATATCGTTAAGTTATATGCATTGCTCGTCTAAATCTTATTTATGTACCAAATACGACGGAAATGGCAAGTCGAAAAACATGAGGAACTTTAATTGGGAACATTAAAATTAATCAGTTACATTGATATTGATAGAAGCGCACTCATTTAGCGAGTGAGAAGGATAGATTAATATATCAAAAAATAACCTTATATTATCTTCCTAGGAAGGATGAATTGATAATCAATATCAAGATTTATATTTAGAGTATAGAAAAAATTATCCTCTCTGATGCAACTCAAACCTGTAGAGCACTGAAGCAACTTTTGTTCTATTTACTTCGTCAATGATATTTGAAATGCATAAAACGTGAAAGCAATCTAGTTACTGCTATATCATAATAATATTTAAATAATTTCTTTTCAATTACATCGATAATAATTTTTATGAAAATCGATGAATGATACGCGTCGATATTCTTCACCTTACAATATATGGATTTCCCATCTCACTATAACGCAATTAATAGTGAAACGTATGTTTCAGAGTATTTTGACCAAAGTGGCAATCAGATATTTATGATACAATTTTACTTTGACCTTGCGCCGAACTGTGTATTCTACAGAAGCTCTGCGCAGTTTTCGAACAGTGTGTTGGTGTGGTATTGTCCAGCTTGCAAATGCAATTTTAACGTGATATACGCTTCTATGTGCTAAGAAGATCTCTACACCGTATACCTTATGCTGAGAAAATGTAATTGATACAGACAAGTGCTGTTTGATTCTTATGCGCGCTGTCTCATAGAAGTATGTAAAGCAAAGATAACACTGGTTTCTTTCATTAATAACAGGGTATTATTTAGCAAAACATATTTCTTTCAGCCAGATTGTTTGATAAGCATCATTAATATGTTGTAAAAAATGGCAATAATTGTTTGAAACGTTGGCAGAATGCCAGCAATATTGTAGGGAAGGGGGTTTGTCGATTACATCAGCCTTGGTACTTGATTGGTAGTTTAGGTTATCGACTCCGAAAGGATGGAGTCGAAGTCGGCCTCGGAGGGATTTGAATGTAGAATGTAATGAACCGGAAGAAATGCCGCAATGCTTTTTTATCCGATGCGCTAACGATTCTAACTGTTCCCCACCTAATAGTACGGAGCTAGATGTCTGGTGGTCTTTGGCTACGTTCGTGATGGTCGATTCTGATGCTGTCTTCAGAAGTTATGCATTAACACGTTCAATCATTCCGGTTCGCGGAACGTTCCTTTCCGATTTAGAAGTAAGGAGATCGTCTTAATAATACTTCACAGCAGAATGTTAGAGGTGAAATATACATCAACTGATTCTCCTTCTAATAGGTTTTGAATCATTTTAACATTAAGAAAAAAGAAATTAATTTTTTTTTTTCTAGCGTTTAATTTTCCTAGTATAACAAGCCGACTGCATGTATTTTACAGTTGATAATTAGGTTCATATAATGCACTTCTACCCTGGTAAGTGCAATTAACGTCCACATGAATTAATTAAGTTAACAGCGAACAGAAACCCCATATATCTCATAGCTTTAGTACACCGGAGTACAATATAACTGATCATTGTTACTACAGTTTGTAAACTTGATGCGAAATCTACGAATGCTCTTAAATAAAAGTGGCATTCATATCCGAAGAGTTCTATATTCATAATAGAAATACAAGTTGCTCTGGATATATAGGAATTTAAATGAAAAGAAAGCATTTATCATAGTCAATATTAATTATTTACACAATATTGCTTTCTCATTTTAAATTGAATCAAGGCTCAAAATGAGATATTAATTATTTCGAAGTCATTAATATGTCAGAAATAGTTATGAGACTTTATCGCCTCGTAGAATTGCAATTACTAAATAACTAACGATAAAAATGCATCCAAAGAAGGAAAACAAATGAAAACCGTAGGTAATAACTTCAATAGAATTTAATATTAAAAGAGGAGAATGTACGAGTAGCAAAGTTATGCTTAAAAGTACGTTTGTAAACTGTAGTTAAAATATCCAATATTTAATCATGTACGAAATATTGAAGACATATCAACTTCCATTTCTAATAATTTTCTTCGAATAGAAATAGCAATTTCGATTAACATATTTTAAAAAGAAACAAACAAAGCAAATTTCAAATACTAGACAATAGACAACAAATAACCTTTCCAGCATAATTATAAGACACATAATTGAAATTATCAATAAAATTTGCATAATGCTTGCGCATTTCCGAACGTCATTAAGAGTATTATTGTACACAATCACCCCTAGAAATATGTGTACCCGTGTTTGTAGGTGTTTGTTTGTGTATGTAACAAATATTTACACACACACACACACACACACACACACACACACACACACACACGCGCGCGCACACACGCGCTCACAGATACAGACATTCGCAGATGTTCACAGATACACATATGTATGCATACTCAGGGCAAGAGTTAGAAAATATTTCGTAACTTAATAAAGCAACACTAATCTAGGAAAAACACTAATTTATTTTAATAAAAATCGTGCACATCTATTCTTGATAAGCTCAATTCTATGATTATTCTATGGATATAACTTCTGCTTCGATGATTGTCTCAATGTGAAGCTGGAATCGGTGTCATGACTGCACTAAAAAGTTCTTATGAAATGTCGACATCACGTGGACACCGGCGGACTTTAGTGAAGTATATTGTGACACATAAGGCCTTCCAATGCGTACATCTTTTATCCAATACTTTAAAACTTCCTGCATGGTTTCCATTCCTTGTGTAGGCATTTTATCTTCCATGGAGGATCTGAAAGAAATAAAAAGCATTGAATTGGCTTGAACTGAGTAATATTCTAATACTTTTGTGCTGCCGATTATACTTCATACACTACATACATACATACACACATACATGCATATATATATATATATATATATATATATATATATATATATATATATATATATATATATATATATATATATATATATATATATATATATATATATATATATATATATATGTATATATATATAAATATATAATTTAGAGAAAAGAACCACAGTACCTGAACTCATCCATGAAAATCCACAGTCACACATAGAAAAATTTTATAAATACACTAAAAAGAGCTATAATAGAATACAAAGTAATAATTATTAAAATAATTTTAATAATTATTACTTTGTATTTTAATTTAGTTCTTTTTTGTGTGTTTACTTATTAAATTTTTCTATATGACTGGATTTTAATGGATGAGTTCAGGAACTGTGGTTCTTTTCTCTAAATTATATATTTATATATGATATACTGTGGAACTTAATTTAGTAGCGTGGCTACTTTATCGACCTAGAACGAAAGAAAAGCGACATCGATTTCGGTAGAATTCGAAATCAGAACGTAAAGACGGACGAAAGGCTACGCAGCATTTCATCCGGCGTGCTAACACTTTAGAAAGTGACAGTAACACTAACATTATATATTGGTCATAAGAACTGAACGAAAATTGGAAAATTTGTCCACCAAGCAGCAGTGGTGAAGCCTATCGAAAGCTTGCAGCTGATTTAATTTGTTAAACGTTCACCGAAGACAAGCGTCTTTGTCAATCTTTCCTCAACTCAAATATGATGCTAAGAAGAAATTCATTATTCTGTGTTGTTGTCCCTCCTTCCTGTGATATGAATTTACTATTTTTGACAACTGCTTGTCAGAACTGATCCCGTGCATATTTTATTGGATATGTAGTTGTTCCTGTTGTTGGTGCTTTGATACATATCATTTCCAGTGTTTTTTTTTTTATTGATGTCATTAATAAAATTATTAATAAAATTATTATGAAATTATTGTGCTACTTCATATCAGTTTCATTTCTGTTACTAACAATTTTATCAGCATTGACAATTCCATTATTTTTGTGTGTGCATGAGAGACTATGATGCATGTCCACTTTATATACCTACTATTATGCAAGGATTTGTTATATAAATGAATAACCAACTGTCCACTAGGGTATCTTACATTCTCTCTCAACGTATCTATATTTTGGCTTTGATTCGAAAATTTGATGGATAAGCATTCTAGGTCGAGACAACTGCATGAACGTACATATGTCATGTGTTTACATAAGCTAACGTTTAAAACGAATTTCAGCTCTTATTTAACCGATTTCGCATCGTACAAATATTCCCGTGACAATCCCGTCTTAATTTTCAAAGAATACATCAGAGACCTATATTAGCCAATGTTTAATCCCTGTTTCTTAAAATTCTACAATGTCGTCACGTTTTAGATATGATTATGTTAAGCAGATCGAACCGTTCCGTAAGCATCTCTATGTTGCCTTCACAATACTCTGGAAGATTTATGTCACTACTTTAGGATTTGTTATATAAATGAATAACCAACTCTCCAATAGGCTATCTTACATTCTCTCTCAACGTATCTATATTTTGGCTTTAATTATCCACATGGCAATTCTACCTCCGTCTCTATATATTAATTTCATTTCCTATGACCTCTTTCTTTATATCTATATATTGCATTTTCTCGCTTCCTTTAATCCTTATTGACGCACGCATTTACAGTCACTCATTCTCTCGCTCTCTCTTTTTCTCCCTCTCTCACTGAATCTTTTCTATGCCTCAGAGAGTTGAACATGTGACAAGAAAATAAAACAACATGGGTAAGATTCTTTGGGAAGAATAAGAAAATTACGATCAAATTGAATTTAATAGCATGGACATATGTATCGTAATAAATGTTGTATATGTCTTCACTGTAAAATGTTGTATAACCTTATATATGATTTTGTGAATAAAAAATGAATTCGGATAGATACCTACAGCTCACGTGTGTGTATATATTTATCTCGGTGTATTTCTACGTGCGTTTGAGTGCGTATGTGTATATGAGTTTACATGTGTATGTATGTATGTGTGTCTTTGTGAGTGTATGATTAAATTGTTATACAATCAAAAGAAAACTACACACTTAATCACAAAGACTCGATGGGTCTACTGCTGGAGATGTTTGCCTGTAGAGAAACAAAGCGAATCAGAGAAAGGATTTGCTGCAAGTATAGTGTTAGTGATCTTGCACGTACTGTTAATCGTCTTGTATCATTCGATGGTGGCCTTTTTTTTTGCACAATTATAAAGCTTTTAGAGAAACAAGATGTTTCTTCATACATTGAACATGCCAAGCATTAACACTCAAAATATGTGTATGTATCTCTATGTATATATGTATATATATATATATATATATATATATATATATATATATATATATATATATATATATATATATATATATATATATATATATATATATATATATATACATTATATATACATATACACTTATATATGAGTATATATCTATACACATAGACACATATGTATGCATGCATGTACTGTGGGTTTATGCTTCTGTGTGTTTCTTTCTGAATGAGTTAAACACAAAATATATATGTATATATATATATATATATATATGTGTATCAGTATTTACACACACACACAAACACACACACACACACACACACATACACACACACATACACACACACACACACACACACATAAGTATTTGTAGATACTATATATATTTACATCTATCTATATGTCTGTCTATCTATCTGTATGTATGAATGTGTGTGCGTACGTGTGTGCGTGCATGTATCGGTACGTGAGAAACAGCGGCACATTTTCTTTCATAATTTATAAATTATATCGATTATATAGAAAAGCTGAATATAGCCCCCGTCGAAGAGAATTATTCGGAAATTGTCTATTAAAGTGAAGAACTCAACTTCAATTATAGAATGAGTTATATATAGACAAGTATTGTTTTATTATTTCCAGCTATATCTGCAGAAGTCACGTATCTTGTTTTCATTATTTTCCCATTTGTCAAATGTATAAATCGTTTAGCCGACATTCACTAAACTCCTACGCCATCTTTATAACATATTTCTCAAATTATCAAGAATATATAAAATAAATGTTGAATTCTAGATAAAAAAAAAATATTGTAATATTCCATTTTCGACCAAGTAATTGTATATCAGTGCTTTTATTTTTATATTTCTGTGCAGCATACAGCTAGAAAAGAAAAAAATGAAATGGTATACATTATAACATATATTCTTGCATCTTTCAATAATTTCTTCTCTATCGTAGATGGTCTTTGTCTTGTGCAGTTAGTCTATCATCATTCTAGAATATTCCGAAAATACCTATGCGTATAATTTACTACGACAGATATATTCAACAATACTCTACCGCAACGCATGTATCATAATATCTGTGACAACCACATTTAAGGCGAAAATGGAGCAGAAGTGAAAAGGAATGGCCAAAAGAATCAATATATTCCAATAGAAATGGAAGGTAAATCTTCGTCAAATTATGCTTATGTCTTAAAAAATACGATTATTTGTTGTATAAGGAATGACTGAAAACGATGGGTTGAATTTGGTTGGAAACATTTTCATGCGTCATTTGATAGTAAAGGTAAACAGTATACATCAAAGACAAGAATTCCTACGTAAAGAAATATATGTATATAGTTAGAACATAAAAAAGCGACGAAGACGGGTGTGTAAACAACTAACAGATGTATTAGTTTAACGCTCGGTGAGAAAGTAGTTTACGCTTCGAGCCTACGCTCTTCAACAGAAAGGAACACAGAAATAAGCACAGAAAACAAAAACGTTTGTAATATATGGCTTCATATGTTCATTTTGCCTCAGCGTTTGTTTTTCTCTTTAACTAATATATATCTGCTATAGCAGAAGTCTACAATGGTTCCATAACTCTCGTCTCGGCTACGAGTTTGGAGCCCTGGTAATCCGTTACAGCACTTACCCACCTGTGAACTAAACACACATATTATATATATATATATATATATATATATATATATATATATATATATATATATATATATATATATATATGATTGACCGTTGACTGAACACTATTCAATTTTTTTTCTCCGTGTTTTTCTCCTTGTCTCCGTATTCTTTCTGTTGAAGAGCGTAGCTCGAAACGTCAAAGACTTTCCGTATTCCCGAGCGTCATACTAATATATACTTTTGTTATTTACACCACCTGTCCTCGTCTGTTGTTATTTTTTTGTATATTCTCCCATATATATATATATATATATATATATATATATATATATATATATATATATATATATATATATATATTCATAGATATGCATATGCATTATTATGCATAAATTCATATATAATATACATAAATGCATGTATAAATATTGCTGGTACTTCGTCGCTTACGACGTCGAGGGTTCCAGTCGATCCGATCAACGGAACAGCCTGCTCGTGAAATTAACGTGCAAGTGGCTGAGCACTCCACAGACACGTGTACCCTTAACATAGATCTCGGGGATATTCAGCGTGACACAGTGTGACAAGGCTGACCCTTTGAATTACAGGCACAACAGAAACAGGAAATAAGAGCGAGAGAACGTTGTGGTGAAAGAGTACAGCAGGGTTCGCCACCATCCCCTTCTGGAGCCTCGTGGTGCTTTTGGTGTGTTTGCTCAATAAACACTCACAACGTCCGGTCTGGGAATCGAAAGCACGATCCTATGATCGCGAGTCCGCTGCCCAAACCACTGGGCCATTGTACCTGCACACTGTATAAGTATATGTATGTAATGAAATACACGCTTTATTAAAATAGGTGACTACGATCAATGTTAATATTTTTTGCTTTAATCTTTCATGTCTGTAACTATGTGTTCAATTTAGATGTGTCTGTTCGCGGGTGAATTTTGGCATTGTATTGCAATATGTGTATACACATATCGCATTTCACTTCCAAATTTAGTAGCACCTGTACAATCAGGTGTGAGATTATTAAACTGATGGAGTATAACGCTGTAATTCAATTAAAATTATACTGATCCGAATTCACGTTAATTAATAGTAGGATTGCTTCGCTCCCAGAATGAAAGGAGATTTTGACATATTATTCTTCTGATTTACATAGAAGTTATCTAATATTAAAAAACCCGATGTTATAACCAACAAAATCGTCTGTAAAATCGTGTAACAGTTATCTACACCCAGAAATAACCACACGCGTACACATATTCATATACACATATGTATATGCGCGTGTGTGGTTTTACTAACTTGTTAGAACTGAAAACCAATTGACGAAAATGTTGCATCAGGCTCTACAGGTCTCAAAATTGAAAATGGAAAGCACTTTTCTTTGCAGAGATTGCAAGCTCAGGTTGAACATTTAAAGATCGTTATATATCAAATGTATCGCTGTACGGCATTCTTATTGTTATTATTTGTTGAATAGAGCTTTATGAATGCACGAGCATAAAATATTCTTTGTTGTGGTTTCCACATATGTTGTAAATGTTCGAATTCGTGTCTGTAACCCATATTATTATATTTGTTCGTGTGTCTGGTTTGTGTTGGCATGAGTATTTTAATATGTATATTGGCGCAGGAGTAGCTGTGTGGCAAGTAGCTATAGGCCCAGCAGTATCTGTGTGGTAAGTAGCTTATAGGTGCAGGAGTAGCTGTGTGGTAAGTAGCTTGCTTACCAACCACATGGTTCCGGGTTCAGCCCCACTGCGTGGGACCTTGGGCAAGTGTCTTCTACTATAGCCTCGGGCCGACCAAAGCCTTGTGAGTGCATTTGGTAGACGGACACTGAAAGAAGCCCGTCGTATATATGTATGTGTATATATACATATATATATATATATATATATATATATATATATATATATATATATATATATATATATATATATATATATATGTATGTGTGTGTGTGTGTGTGTGTGTGTGTGTGTGTGTGTGTGTGTATTTGTGTGTCTGTGTTTGTCCCCCATCGCCTGACAACCGATGCTGGTGTGTTTACGCTCACGTACCTTAGCAGTTCTGCAAAAGAGAGCGCTAGAATAAGTACTAGGCTTACAAGGAATAAGTCCTAGGGTCGATTTGCTCTACTAAAGGCGGTGCTCCAGCATGGCCGCAGTCAAATGACTGCAACAAGTAAAAGAGTATACCTATTGATATGCGTGTGTGTTAATGTGTGCATGCTTCTGTGTGTGTGTGTGTGTGTGTGTGTGTGTATGGGTGTGTGTGTGTGTGTGTGTGTGTGTGTGTGTGTGTGTGTGTGTGTGTGTGCATGCCTATGGTATATTCATGGTATAAATTGTGAGGGTTGGTTTTTGGTATTCTCTAATCTTACCGGTAAGAAGAATAGTCAGTGGTTTCTGTGTTTCTTTAAATCGGTTGCTGTAGAGCTGGATATTTAGGTCATTGAAGTAGTGTTGGAATAATTTTGTAGTGGTTCAAGAGTAGACACAGCAGATGTTAGCGTAATATCATCTATGTATGAGTTCCAGCTGTCTTTTTTGTGGTTGTATCTAGTAATTGATATAAAATATTAATTATCATTCAAAATGATAATTAATGTTTTATATCAATTCCTGGATAAAAATTATGATGAAAAGTTGAAAGCGTCAGTTGATGAAAAAAATCCATTTACACATGCAATTGTAACATTTAATTTTTGTTTTTTAGTGTTGAATTGATAGCAATCATTAATCATTTTGAACTCTAGATAGAAACGGAAACGTTGAAATAATTCTACTAAAATTTATACTAACTAAAAATTATAAAATTATACAGTTAGGTTATGAGCTTTCAGCTTGTAAAATGAGAAAAAAAAATATGATGTTCATAGTTACGTAATGAAACGTGAGAATTACAGCCGGACATCACAAATGTCATGTCACATTTTTGGTGGATTCTAACAAAGGAGGATTTGGATAGAGTGTAACATGATTTTAAAAATGAATCATCACGTTTGAATAATACAATACAGCTTAAGAAATATCCATAGTTTAGGATTAGAATCTTTTGCTAAATGTGAAAAGTTATCATGAAAGAACTCGAACGTTGAGTAAACAATGTAAACAATTTTGAAATTATTTACATTATTTATATTTGACGGATATTTGTCCTCATCTTGTTTTCTTGTCAACAAAACGTTTCGACTGATATACCCCCAGCCTTCATCAGGAAATTTCGAACCCGTGTTCTCATTCCTAAGGTATTTTTCGTTGTTATAATAGTAATACTAATACTAATACTTAACCACCACGCGATATACATAGCGCAGTCGCTAAGAGCCCGAACTACTAACCCCAAGATTCCGAGTTCGATTCAAGTCAGTGATCTGAATAATAATAATAATAATAATAATAATAATAATAATAATAATAACAACAACAACATCAAAATTACCTTAAAAATGAGAAATCGGGTTCGAAATTTCCCCAAGACACTTGATGAATGCTGGAGGGTATATCAGCCGAAACATTGTGTAAACAACAAATACGATGAGGACAAATATCCCTCAAATGTAAATAATGTAAATAATGAATATAAACAATCTTGAAATTATCCCTACCAAAGTATATAACGAATACGAGGTATATCAAAACGTTCGCGGACTAGCTCTGTAATGCACCAATAGTTGGAAGCACTTAGTTCCGTGCGCAGTAAGAGCTGGTAGTAACCTTCACGATGCAGTGTACCGAGTGACATTGCTGTGTTTAGTACGCAAGTTGTGAAATTTGAGAGTTTGTAATCACATGTATGATGTAGCCTACGATTTTTGTCATGAACAAGAAGCTGGAACAAATCACTGTCCTCACTGGAAATACAATATTTTGAGGATTGACATTTAGTAATTTTAATAAAGTACAAAACTCTGATCTGTACTTCATACAAATATGCAGTTGAAAATGTCGCTTTGTTGTGTTCTAAGCGTGTGGACACTATTCTCTTTCTTTCTCTCTTTCAGTCTCTCTGTCTCTCTCTGTCTCTCTCTCTCTCTCCATACAAACGAATGTAGCGTCCAAAATCGAAGGTCACCTTCGTTTTCCATATGTAAGAAACCTCACTCATTCACCACAACTTCTTCATATTTGTAACGTTTACTTATACAAAACTTTAGGCAGTATAGCACTGGTAAATATATTCATATATATCTTTGCACACACTCATATACATAAACCAAAAAGTCCATATTATAAATATTAAAAAATATGAATTACAGTATAACACTTAAAAACATAAAACTAATTGCGAGTTAGTACGGCGCACCTTTTCCGCTGAAAGGAAAATGAAAATTAATCACAACTTTAAGCAAAGATCAGTAATTATAATTAATGTGAAATAGCAAAGAAACCTTTTAAATTGTCAGTAGTCAGTGGATATTGATAGGTTTCATGGGGATCTGAAACAAAACTAAAACAGTTGTATGAGGTATCTCAAACCTGTCAAAGTAGAATTTAATGTTGTTACAGAATGTTGGCAATTTCCCACAATCAAGCATTCTC
Source organism: Octopus bimaculoides (assembly GCF_046866305.1). NCBI lineage: Eukaryota > Metazoa > Mollusca > Cephalopoda > Octopoda > Octopodidae > Octopus > Octopus bimaculoides. The sequence continues at coordinate 20,741,534 of NC_142939.1, read as the reverse complement.
AAAAAGAGGCAACTCCTGTTGAGTAGCTTTATATGAACACTCACTGCAACGACGCCATGCTGATTCCGATGGCCTTCGTAATTAAGTGCATTATTGCCACTAATTATGTCAGAACAAACAAAAACGAAATGACTTGTTCAGTGATGGTTCTTTGTTCTATGTTACATTTGTTCATCCTATTTCTTTAACGGCACAGTCCAATTGGTGGCTTTAACTGTTATTTTATGCATCTCCAGGGACCAAATTCTTTGTCCTAAAGAACTATGGTAAAAATGCATGCAGTTTGGAGACGAGGGGAAAAAAGCTGGATAAAAAGAGAATATTTACAAGAAGTGTGAAAGTAAAAAAAAAATAAAATAAAATAACCCAACGCAGGTGGACGAAGCGCAACTGAAAATACTTACCGTTTACTGATATATGAAATCAACAAACAAAAATAAAGAAAATATAAAAAAAGAAACAAAATAAGATAGGTATAAATGAAACTGCAGGATATCTAAACAGCTAATTATTGCAACACCGTACGGAGAAAATAATTCGAAATAAAAGGCCACGCAATGTTTACATATACTATAATGTCTAATGAAAATAGAAAGAAATTATGTAGAGAAATATATGAGCAAAATAATTGAAACAGACGCACTATCCAATAGATGGAAATTGAAACATTCTGAGAGAAAAATTAACTGTACGAGAACACAGTCCAATAAACAAAACAAGGTCTTTCTGCACGACCGTGAATATCAATAACAATTGATGGATTTAGACAAAGGAGCTAAAACTTGGAAAGGAAAATAGAAACCACCTGAGATCGACAAATTCTAGTAATTGTGGATGAAATAACAGAAGCATAATTCTACATGACAGCTTAACCAAAATATTAAATGTAATCTCCGTGACTGTATATCAAAGAAGACAAACGGTGTTTCTACTGAAGATTGAATGCTTCAGATTAACATAAAACCTACTGACTCAAATAATGATAAATGTAATATATATTTTGGTAGATGAAAACCTGTTATGACCCAACAAAAATATCCCTTGTACAAAATCAACGGGAGATTTGCTTTATACTCTACTTTGCAGAAATAGTAGCGTAGATCACAAAAGTAGTATGTTGTTATTTGTGGCCAAAAAGGATTGCACACTCTGCGTCTGTAATACACAAAGTTGATGGTTATTGTCGGAAATCAATGGGTCTGAGGATAAGCGTTATAAACAGCAACGGGACTGCAAAATATAAACCTATGTCCACAAGACTACCGAATTTTGCCACATGAGCTACCGTAAATAAGAAAATAAAAAATGATTTAAAATGGGACCACTTATCCTTGACGGGAAAGTAAATCCTTCGACATTTACAGCCTCAGACAACATGCTAATATTTGTGTTAGATATAGAGAAGTAAAATATATGTCGGGGTTGCAGGAAGCCTTCACAAGTAGACTTCCAATGTGAAATGTAGAATACTGTCGCACGAAGCAGCGTTGAATGAAACACATTCGCGTAAACTCATATTTAGCACGTTCGAGTAAATTCGACGAAACAACATAGAATAAAATATAGAAGTTCAAAATACCTGCATTGCCATGACGCCACTCTCTGTCCAATAAGTGGAGGTCCTCTCGCGTCCGAATGCAATTGAACGTGTTAAATATGACTTTATACAAATGGATGAGGATGGTATGTTCAATTAAAATTAGTTATCACTCTAGAGATACCAAGTACATATGAAAGCCTTCTCTTGATTACTCTGAAACAGAATATAAATATATTAATGTATAAATGTGGTAGCAAATAGCCAATTGCAAAGAACAGAGCCTGAGACATTTAGAGAGTAGTATACATTCTACAAAGAACAGCGAAACTGCAAAATCAGAAACAATATTCACAATTAAAATCACTTTGTCCCCGAAAAAAAAATCAAGAAAATGTAGTAGTTAAACAGAAAATGCAAAACACGAGAATTGAGGTGCGAGAGGCAATAATATGGGAATTGAAATAGGAGTGGCAACATTATAGGGCATTGTTACCTCAACAATACCTATTGTAATAGGAGTTCTAGTAATAAAACGCGAAATTACTCAAAAAAACACCTTCATATAAGTCTTCAGCTTGAGAATTGCATGAAATAATTTCCCTGGAGAACAGAGACGCATGCGCATATATTAACCGAAATGCCTAATAACAAACACATGCCAATGTGTTCGATGCATCTCTTGTTCCCGTAACACGAGTATTCTTTAACTGTGAAATGAAGATTTCTTTTCTTCTATGTAATAAATCTTCAAACGCTGATATAGTTACTACTGCTATTGTTAGCCCAGGGTCAGTACTGAGAGAAGAGACCTATCCCAGAGTCGATACATCTGTTAGAATCCCGTCTTTCCTTAGTTTGTAGAACGATATTTATGTAGAATTTTCTCACTATATAAGGTAGGATGTGATTTGCGACTACTTACAGACTCCTTTCCATACTGTCAGATTGTTTATTGGTACTCCTGTAACATTTTAGAATTTTCATTTCTATTATTGCATCGTTATTAAAGATGCGACGTTGTCATTCAGCTCTGTTGAACAATTTTGCTAGCTTCCAATTTTCGTCTATATTATTGACATCATTTTTCTATTTCTGCTATATTCAATGTGTTATTTCTTGGGAGAAAACAACGGTGTTTATGTTGAGGGAAATTTAGATCGCTAAGTCAAACACATTGAATGTCAAAAAATAAAAACCCATCATTTTTTGCAGATTTTCTTTCTTTGTTATTAGTGGTGGGTCTTAGACATTGTACGGTATATTAATATAATGTGCAAATCTAATTTCCCCTTATAGAGAAAAGTCTTCTCTCATTTCTGTTATTGTATACATTGTAAAAGCCTGTAAATTAATAGAAAATAGCGTTCGAGAAGGTATACAGATATTCCCTCAAAAACCTTTAATAAACAGGTTAAAAACTTATAGAAACAACAAAACGAAAATAATCTATGAAATATATCTTCAATTAATGAAGAATTTTATTGTCGGCTTCTGCTTACACAGTACTAAGGAGTTCCAACTTCAGCTTAAAGACAGAACTAGAGTGCTATGGGGTTTTCAGTGTAACTGAACCAAGTTTTGTGTAATGGTGTGATTTACAAATCATCAGAAGGATGAAACGGAAAGCAGCGTTTATACGTTTAGAACGCAGAACGTAATTGTACGTAACTATAGACCAACATACATTAAAAATATAGTTACTCTGGTTCTGTTTATCAGTTATAACGTACATTCTGCATAAAATAAAAATAAAAGAAATCAGAAGAACCGTTAATAATTATAATAGTGAATATAAAATATGTATATCAATCTATTCTCTTTTCTTCTAAAACATATTAACGACAGAATATCTAAAATTGTACTTGGCTTACGTAATTATTTGTTTTACGAATATGTTTCATCTAATCTACAGTGTTTTTGTGAAGAATAGTGTGAGAGAAAACTATCTTTGGAAATAATATTCGAAAATAAATAAAGATAAGAATTTCGTATACCTCCAGGTATTTCCCCAAAGATATAATATTCCAAGTAAGAAATCAATGAATATATTATTTCCAAGCAGATTTTCTTTCTTCGATGTTAACGAATCTAGAAAAGCACCCGATGATTCATATACATTCTGTAAGTACATTATTTTATTTCGTTTCGTCAAAAACTACTGCTGTCTCCATTTTCTAAGCTTACATGGAAACGAATAATATATGTTGATGATAAAAACTTTCTTTAGAGTATAAGTGGTGTCCAATATTAAGATATTAGAATTTCATAAAGAAATTGATGAATATGTGAAGGATACTCATCTTGACGCTGTATCCTGTGTACCTCCACTGTCATTTCTAATTTTAAATCTTGACAAAACATCGTATCTATTTCGTATAAAATTGCAGAAAATGGATTCAGCTGCATTCGATACGTCTTTCGAAAATCAAGTCACGCACATAATTTTCAAGCAATATTTATACGATGTATGCTGCGTTTTGTAGCTAACCTAATTTTGATATGTACGCAATAATTTTCTTTTCTCTGAAATGTATCTTCTCATCAGAAGGCACCTTCCTCTCTCAAAGTGTTCTTTTCACCATCCAAGAAAATAATCACATACTTTTAATTCTGATATTTAATTAAGCAGTGATGTTAACTGTAACCACATTATTGGTAGAGTCTCTATTGGATACAAGTATCCAGTTGAACTTTCTTATCTGTAGTACCGATTTAAAATTTTGGCACAAGGCCAG